>NC_088417.1:54678934-54982823 GCF_034236695.1 Oncorhynchus nerka | reverse complement strand
TACGTTGAAATGGCTCTCCTGTGAAGTTGACTTGCGACATATGCCTAGTTTCCTGAATCGGGTCACATTTGGCAGCGATTACAGCTGAGTTTTTCTGGGTAAGTCTCTAAGAGCTTTCCACACTTGGTTGTGCAACATTTGCCCTTTATTATTTTTTTAAATTCTTCAAGCTCTGTCAAATTGGTTGTTGATCATTGCTAGTCAGCCATTTCCAGGTCTTGCTATAGATTTAAGCAAATGTAAGTCAAAACTAACTTGGCCACCAGGAACATTCACCCTCTTCTTGCTTAGCGACTTCAGGGTAGATTTGGCCATGTGTTTCAGGTTATTTTCCTGCTAAAAGGTGAATTCATCTCAAATCAAATTTTCTCACATACACATGGTTAGCAGATGTTAATGCAAGTGTAGCGAAATGCTTGTGCTTCTAGTTCCAACAATGCAGTAATATCCAACGAGTAATCTAACCTAACAATTTCACAACAATTACCTTATATACACAAGTGTAAAGGAATGAATAAGAATATGTACATAAAAAAATATATGAATGAGTGATGGTATAGAACAGCATAGGCAAGATGCAGTGGATGGTATAGAGTACAGTATATACATATGAGATGAGTAATGTAGGATATATAAACATATATGTGGTATTGTTTAAAGTGGCTAGTGACGCATTACATCAAGATGGCAAGATGCAGTAAATGGTAGAGAGTACAGTATATAAATATGAGATGAGTAATGTAGGGTATGTAAACATTATATGAAGTGGCATTGTTTAAAGTGGCTAGTGATACATTTATTACATACATTTTTCGATTATTAAAATGGCTAGAGTTGCGTCAGTATGTTGGCAGCAGCCACTCAATGTTAGTGATGGCTGTTTTTCAGTCTCTCGGTCCCTGCTTTGATGCATCTGTACTGACCTCGCCTTCTGGATGCTAGCGGGGTGAAAAGGCAGTGGCTCAGGTGGTTGTTGTCCTTCCTGTGACATCGGGTGGTGTAGGTGTCCTGGAGAGCAGGTAGTTTGCCCCCGGTGATGTGTTGTGCAGACCTCACTACCCTCTGGAGAGCCTTACGGTTATGGGCAGAGCAGTTGCCGTACCAGGTGGTGATACAGATCAACAGGATGATCTTGATTGTGCATCTTCACCACACCTTCTTCACCACACTGTCTGTATGGTTGGACCATTTTGTCCGTGATGGTTATGCCGAGGAACGTAAAACGTTCTACCCTCTCCACTACTGTCCCATCGATGTGGATAGGGAGGTGCTCCCTCTGCTGTTTCCTGAAGTCCACTATCATCTCCGTTGTTTGGTTGACGTTGAGTGTGCGGTTATTTTCCTGACACCACACTCCGAGGGCCCTCACCTCCTCCCTGTAGGCAGTCTCGTCATTGTTGGTAATCAGTGTAGTGTCCTCTGCAAACTTGATGATTGAGTTGGAGGCGTGCATGGCCACGCAGTCGTGGGTGAACAGGGAGTACAGGAGAGGGCTGAGAACTGTGGGGCCCCAGTGTTGAGGATCAGCAGGGTGGAGATGTTGTTACCTACCCTCACCACCTGGGGGCGGTCCGTCAGGAAGTCCAGGACCCAGTTGCACAGGGCAGGGTCTGACCCTGGGTCTCGAGCTTGATGACGAGTTTGGATGGTACTATGGTGTTAAACGCTGAGCTGTAGTCGATGAACAACATTCTCACATAGGTATTCCTCTTGTCCAGATGGGTTAGGGCAGTGTGATTGCATCGTCTGTGGACCTATTGGGGCGGTAAGCAAATTGGAGTGGGTCTAGGGTGTCAGGTAGGGTGGAGGTGATATGGTCCTTGACAAGTCTCTCAAAGCACTTCATGCTTTGTTGATCCATCCTCAGTTTTCTCCTATCACAGCCATTAAAGTCTGTAACTGTTTTAAAGTCACCATTGGCCTCATGGTGAAATCCCTGTGCGGGTTCCTTCCTCTCTGGCAAATGAGTTGTATCTTTGTCGTGACTTTGTGTATTGATAGACAATCCAAAATGTAAATAATAACTTCACCATGCTCAAATGGATATTCAATATCTGCGTTTTATTACATTTTTTACCCATCTACCAACAGGTGCCCTTTTTGCGAATTATTGGAAAATATCTGGTCTTTGTGGTTGAATCTGTTTGAAATTCATTGCTCGACTGAGGGACCTTACGGTTAATTGTATGTGTGTTGTACAGAGATAAGATAGTCATTCAAAAATCAGGTTAAACACTATTATTGCACACAGAGTCCATGCAACTTCTTATGTGACTTAAGCAAGTCTTTACTCATGAACTGATTTTAAGCATGTCATAGCAAATGTGTCACGCTCTGGTCGAAGTAATGTATGTTTGTCTTCATTTATTTGGTCAGGCCAGGGTGTGACATGGGTTATTGTGGTGCGTTTTTGTCATGGGGTTTTTGTGGGGTGTCTAGAATAGTCTATGGCTGACTGAGGCGGTTCTCAATCAGAGTCAGGTGATTATCGTTGTCTCTGATTGGGAACCATATTTAGGCAGCCATATTCTTTGAGTATTTCGTGGGCGATTGTTCCTGTCTCTGTGTTAGTGTTCACTAGATAGGCTGTATAGGTTTTCACGTTCCGTTTGTTGTTTTTGTTTGTTCGTGTTTTCATTATTAAAGATGTATCGAACTAACCACGCTGCATTTTGGTCCGACTCTCCTTCAACGGAAGAAAGCCGTAACAGAATCACCCACCACACCCGGACCAAGCAGCGTGGTGACAGGCAGCGGCAGCAGGAGCAACCAAGTTTGGAATATACGACTTGGGAGGAAATAGACAGGTGGGCGGTCAACCCAGAGAGAGTACCGGAGCCCGCCTGGGATTCGCTGGAGCAGTGCGAAGCAGGTTATCGGAGAATGGAGTTGGCGAAGCAGGCATGGCGGTGAGGACGGAAGACCGAGAGTCAGCCCCAAAAGATTCTTGGGGGGGGGGGGCTCAGGGAGAGTGTGGCAGAGTCAGGGTTCAGACCTGAGCCAACTCCCCTGTGTACCGTAAGGAGCCATGGATGTTATCGGAGCTATCGGCGAAGCTGAGGGCTGAGTCTGAGAGGGTCGAGGAATTATTGGACAGAATGGAGGAGAGTGAACATATGGGAGATGAGGAGACGCTCGAGGAGTTGTTAATAGAATTGGAGGAGAGTGAAGAGAGAGAGCAGTTGATTTGGCGTAGTATGCAAGATATTCGCCCGACGGAGCGTGTCGGGGATTTGATGGCACCTGGGTCAGCGCTCCATACTCGTCCTGAGGTGCGTGTTAGTCGGCTGGTGAAGATTGTGCCAGTCTCACGCACCAGGCCTCCTGTGCACCTCCCTAGCCTTGCACGTCCTGTGCCAGTCCTGCTCTCAGGCTCTCCAGTACGCCTTCACGGTCCGGTCCATCCTGTGCCACCTTCACACACCAGTCCTCCGGTGGCAGCTCCCCGCACCAGGCTTCCTGTGCATGTCCTCGGTCCAGTACCACCAGTACCAGCACCACGCACCAGGCCTTCAGTGCGTCCCGCCTGTTTAGCGCTGCCAGAGCCTTTCTCCTCTCCTGCGCTGCCGGAGCCTCCGGCCTGTTCAGCGCTGTCGGAGCCTTTCTCCTTTCCAGCGCTGCTGGAGTCTCCCGCCTGTTTAGCGCAGCCAGAGCCTTCCTCCTCTACAGCGCTGCCGGAGCCTCCCGCCTGTTCAGCGCAGCCAGAGCCTTCCTCCTCTACAGCGCTGCTGGAGTCTCCTGCCTGTTCAGCGCAGCCAGAGCTGCCAGCCTGCATGGAGCAGCCTGAGCTGTCAGTCTGCATGGAGCAGCCAGAGCTGCAAGTCTGTATGGAGCAGCCAGAGTTGTCAGTCTGCATGGAGCAGCCAGAGCTGTCAGTCTGCATGGAGCAGCCAGAGCTGTCAGTTTGCATGGAGCAGCCAGAGCTGCCAGTCTGCATGGAGCTGCCAGTCTGCATAGAGCAGCCAGAGCTGCCAGTCTGCATGGAGCAGCCAGAGCTGCCAGTCTGCATGGAGCAGCCAGAGCAGCTAGATCCGCCAGTCAGCCAGGATCCGCCAGTCAGCCAGGATCCGCTAGTCAGCCATGATCTTCCAGATCTGCCAGTCAACCAGACTCTTCCAGATCTGCCAGTCAACCAGACTCTTCCAGATCTGTCAGTCAACCAGACACTTCCAGATCCGCCAGTCAACCAGACTCTTCGAGATCCGCCAGCCAGCCAGGATCTGCCGGAGCCAACTACCTGCCTGAGCTTCCTCTCAGTGCTGAGCTTCCTCTCAGTGCTGAGCTTCCCCTCAGTGCCGAGCTTCCACTCAGTGCCGAGCTTCCACTCAGTGCCGAGCTTCCCCTCAGTGCCGAGCTTCCCCTCAGTGCCGAGCTTCCCCTCAGTCCCGAGCTGCCTCAGTCCCGAGCTGCCCCTCAGTCCCGAGCTGCCCCTCAGTTCCGAGCTGCCCCTCAGTCCCGAGCTGCCCCTCAGTCCAGTGGGGTTCTGGGTGAGGACTACTAGGCCATGGTCGGCGGCGAGGGTGGACTATCCTAGGACGCGAGGGGAAGGAACTAAGACATTGATGGAGTGGGGTCCACGTCCCGAGCCGGAGCCGCCACCATGGACAGATGCCCACCCGGACCCTCCCTATTGTTTTGATGTGCGTCCGGGAGTCCGCACCTTAGGGGGGGGGGTTCTGTCACGCTCTGGTCGAAGTAATGTATGTTTGTCTTCATTTATTTGGTCAGGCCAGGGTGTGACATGGGTTATTGTGGTGCGTTTTTGTCATGGGGTTTTTGTGGGGTGTCTAGCATAGTCTATGGCTGCCTGAGGCGGTTCTCAATCAGAGTCAGGTGATTATCGTTGTCTCTGATTGGGAACCATATTTAGGCAGCCATATTCTTTGAGTATTTCGTGGGTGATTGTTCCTGTCTCTGTGTTAGTGTTCACCAGATAGGCTGTATAGGTTTTCACGTTCTGTTTGTTGTTTTTGTTTGTTCGTGTTTTCATTATTAAAGATGTATCGAACTAACCACGCTGCATTTTGGTCCGACTCTCCTTCAACAGAAGAAAGCCGTAACAAAATGGGATGAATACTTAATGACTCAAGATTATTTAAAATGTTGTTTTAAAAAAAAAAAACATTTTGAAAAACTTAATTCCACTTTGACATTATGGGGTATTGTGTGTAGGCCAGTGACAAAACAAATCTAGATGTAATCCATTTTAAATTCTGGCTGTAAAACAACGTTTGGAAACTTCAAGGGTTGGAAATACTTTCTGAAGGCACTGTACATGTATCGTCCATTCCATTATTATCAGCGAAAAGCATAGGTCAAGTATTGTGATAGACAAATGACATATTTACCTGGTTTATTTGATATTAATGTTAACAATTAATATTTGACTAATAATAAGACATTTCTGTCCTGTTAGTGTCTGTTTTCATGGGCTCCACTCTAGTCCCCTGCAGTTAATCTGGGCATATAGTCACTGGAGATGGCTTGAGCTGACAAATGGGTTAAAGACTGAATTACAGTAAAACACAAGAATGTGTTTAACTAGAGATAGTTTAGGAGTAGAACAATCCCTCATTGTCTCAAAATCATCCTTGCATCTGGGAAACTAAACCAGGGTGGGGTTAAGACAACGACCCACGTGCACTTAACGACAGCATGAACCCAAAGTGGCTTATGATGCCCCAATCTGCATGAGGGGGGTTGAACCAACTATGACTGAGTATTGTTAATGTCAGTCATATATAGTACTCTGCATTTGTGTAAAGGTTAGTTTACTCGGTCCAACACAAGGGTGGGGGGTTGACCAGCCTCATTATTTCATTAATGAATCATATTAAATAAAGATGATTGTTTGAAGAAATGACCAAGTCTCTCTCAGTACTGAATTTCTATGACGTTTTTTAACTGCTGAGGGGTGAATGAATGTGAAGTCCAAGTTAAATAATAATTTATTCATGTTCATTCTGAGCCATACATCATTGTCTACATTGCGTACTCTATTGTATGTGTAGATGTGCTTGACAAGATATAGGCTAAGTTGCATTATCCATGTAGTGTTGGAGCATCCATCCATAGTTCTGTAACTGACAATATGGTGTCGTGTCTAAATTTGACCACAGGAAATGCAAATAAGTAGTCTATTAGAGGTTAAAAAGGCTTCTGAAGTTTGTAATTCTCACATTGAAATTTCAGACTTGATTTTCCCTTACGAAAAAGGTATCAACCCCCACAAAAATGTCCATGAATTATAATCCACATAATAATTCACATTTCCTGTTACTGCAAGATTATTTTCCTGCTGTAGCAAACTGGTTCAAATTAAGACCGGACATCTTTATGACACCTGTCTTGAATGTCACTAACAGCTCGAATCCATTTCCACGGATTTAACATGATTGTGTCACATGTGGTTAGTCAAGCATGTGGTTAGTCAGAATAATGTCTGGTCATATGTTGGAAATGTATACTGTTCAATTTCTCCCATAGTTCACTCCTCAAGAGTACTGACAGACATGGGCTTAGATTGATAAAGGTAAAGATCATGGCAAAATATCCCTGCATCCTTGGGCCTTTAGAGAGCTCTATCACGAGCATATATCACAAATGTTTGTGAGAATAATTCCAACCGACTAACTGCAAAGGTCACTCAAGAGAATCTTAACGTCACTCAAGAGAATATGAATCCCACAACTGGAAACCAATGGATGATCACTATTTAGGTCATAGACAGCATCCGTGAAACTTACCCATGTTTAAAAATATATACACGGTTGATGACCTGGGTACAATTTGACCCATACAGTAAAAGTACAGTAAAATCATGAATACACATTTTAACGATGTCATTTTCTGGTCGTAAACTTATATTTTTCTGGTTGAGAAGATGTCATGTCTGACAACTTATTTTTCATGACATAATCAAGATGTCATGGGAAAGGAGTCATATTTTGGTTTTCTGCAACCAGATTAATAAAATGTATTTTTCTTTGCTAAAGATTTGAACAATACATCCTTACAGCCAGTATACAACCTGTCCATGGCATCATAAAATACGGCATAAATGACGTCACTGCAACCACTTTTTGTCCTTTGACCCTTTACTCAGTACTTTGCTGATGAACACCTTTGGCAGCGATTACAGCCTTGAGTCTTGGGTATGATGCAACAAGCTTGGCACACCTGTATTTGGGGAGTTTCTCCCATTCTTCTCTGCAAAACCTCTCAAGCTCTGTCAGGTTGGATGGGGAGCATTGCTGCACAGCTATTTTCAGCTTCTCCAGAGATCTTCGATCATGTTCAAGTCCGGGCTCTGGCTGGGCCACTCAAGGACATTCAGAGACTTGTCCTGAAGTCATTCCTGCGTTGTCTTGGCTGTGTGCTAAGGGGAGGTGAGGGCCCTTGACGGGACCGCAGTGGATAAGGTGGAAAGCTTCAAGTTCCTCCGCGTACACACTGACAAACTGAAAGGCAGTGTGGTGAAGAAGGTGCAACAGCACCTCTTCAATCTCAGGAGTTTGACTAAATTTGTCTTGGTACCTAAAACCATCAAACTTTTACAGATGCACAATTGAGAGTATCCTGAGAGTAGTCTGTATCACCGCCTGGTACGGAAACGGCACTGCCCACAACCTCAAAGCTCTCCAGAGGGTAGTGCAGTCTACCAAAGCATCACCGGGGGCAAACTACCTGCCCTCCAAGACCTACAGCACCCGATGTCACAGGAAGGCCAAAAAGATAATCAAGGACAACAACAACCTGAGCCTGTTCACCCCGCTATCATACAGAACGCTAGGTCAGTACACTGTTGGAGCTAGAAACACAAGTATTTTGCTACACCCACAATAAAATGTGCTAAACATGTGTATGTGACCAATAAAATTTGATTTGAGGGTCGCTGTCCTGTTGAAAGGTGAACCTTTGCCACAGTCTGAGGTCTTGAGTGCTCTGGAGTAGGTTTTCATCAAGGATCCCTCTGTACTTTGCTCCGTTCATCTTTCCTTCGATCCTGACTAGTCTTACAACCAGTATACAACCTGTCCATGGCATCATAAAATACAGCATAAATGACGTCAGTGCAACCAATTTTTGTCCTTTGGGGTAGTGAGTCTTTTATGTTGGTTTTGTAAGTACCTCAACATTGGTGAGAGAGGGAAAACAATTCCAAGTTTCTCCTGAGAGGTGTTTTATTTTCCATCCACAAAATTCTTGTTGCGTTGCCAGGCAACCCGTTGTCTGCACATGGGAGTGGTGGTGCAGAGGGTGGCAGGTAGATAATTACCTCAGTAAGGTGCTAGGTTAGAAAACATAGGGGTTTATAGGGGTTACCATAACTTTCCTTCCCCCTGACTGCTGTTCCACCATAGCACCCATCAACTGACTGAGGTGATGACTGAATTAACCACACATTTTAACACGGGCAAGACATTATTAATAACCTGTGGTCCTGTTAGTGTTTTTTGTTTATCGTCGTGATAAAGTTGTATGTTTGACTTGATAATGATGGTGGAGTTGGCTACTACATACTGTATGGGACCAAGCAATGGTAATACCAGATGTTGCCAATGAATTGTTCAAGCAGCAATGCTGCTGTCAAGGGTAGTTAGACAATACAAAGTAAGAAGGAAATCTCTGCTCAGATATAGTATGTTTTCCATTCACAGATTCTCATGGGTCTTTCATTGAACATTAATAGTTGTGTGGATTTTACTTAAGCAATCCTGAGACTGGTTGTTAACAGAAAACAGACTGAAACAGTCAAAGATTGCAGCCGTTTTGAGGCCTTCCTCACTGTGGTTAAAGTCTAGATGAAAGACAAGATACTTGGTTGTTGTCAGAGGACTCCAGTCACAAGTCATAGACTGACCTCTCTGCTACTGCACGGCAAGTGGTACCTGAGCGCCAAGTCTAGGTCCAAAAGGCTCCTTAACAGCTTCTACCCCCAAGCCATAAGACTGCTGAATAATTAATTAAATTACCACCCAGACTATTTGCATTGACACCCTCCCGCCTTTGTTTTTGCAATGCTGCTATTCGCTGTTTATTATCACTCCTACCTACATGTACAAATGACCTCGACTAACCTGTACCCCCGCACATTGACTCGGTACCGGTACCCCCTGTAAATAGCCTCATTATTGTTATTGTGTTTCTTTATAAATAAAATTTAAAAAAGTTTATTTAGTCAATATTTTCTTAACTCCATTTTCTTAACTGCATTGTTGGTTAAGGGATGAAAGTAAGCATTTCACGGTAAGGTCTACCTACACCTGTTGTATTCAGCGCACGTGACAAAGATTGTTTTAAAAATGTAATGCAGAGACACAAATGTTATCCACAATGATATTCTGTTGTAGCTATCGATAATCATAAAAATGACTTGTATTAAAAAAATTGAGGACCAAAAAAAAAAAATCCCAGTTCCCAGTTTGAAAACCCTTGCAGTAGTTAATATTCAGTATCCTCCATAAGTCTTGAGGCCGTGTAGCTACAGTAAAATGTGAACTTTCACCCTCAAGGTTACAGAACTGAAATCCCTAAACCAGCCATCAAAGCCTAGTGTTACTATTCCAGACAATACATTGAGTGTAACAACTCTGGCTGAGACCAGTAGCCTTTATAAAGACACACATTATAAGGGCAATTGAACATACCTATCTACCGCTGAAGTAACTGACTTGGCCCAGCCTAATCTATCAGAACCACACACCGCTGTGCTGACATGTCAAATAATAGATCCGGCATGGGAAGTAGAATGACAACCATGGTAGGGATGAGTCACGGACCATCACGCCTGTCGAGATAGCAGACCCAGAAATAATGACCCTGCTATTTCACCCCCCACACACACATGGCAATAAAGCTTGTGCTGCAGGAGAGGAAGGGCACGGGCAAAATTAGCCCTACATTCCAATTAATGTGTCCAACTCAACTGCCACTGCTTGGACTTGGCAGGCCATTACGACTCTCTCCTTCTCTCGCTCCCTCTATTTTGAATGAACAAGTGCCCCTGGGGAAGCGAGTTCGAGACAGATTTCCTCCAGATCCAATTTCACCTGTGTGAGCCACTGTGTCATGCTGTCATGGAAATGCCAGCCGTTTTCACCCTTGGACTCCTTTCTTTTTTAATCAACTGCTTGTATGATGGATGTGGTGTGCTGTGTTGTAGTTCTCGTCCTTAAGCAACCCACTACATGTTGATGCATCACATTCAAATAGGTTGTTTCAGTTGTGAGGAAATGCCGTGTTTGTATGGGAGGGGGCATTAGCCAAATTACAGACACAATATGTGAGAATGACTTACTGTGCAGTATATTCTCTCCCGTACCAATAGTTCATTTCTCATCATTAAATAACAGGTGGGTTGACTTTACAATTAATACTTTTGTCTCCATGGGTGTTGATAGCATCTCTCAGAAGAAGCTCCCATGAACCTTTTCAGGTTGTCATTATGGACTAGTTGTCACACCTGCTCCCGCTCCACCTCTCTGGCCTCGACGACGGCCCATCACTACGCATACCTGTCACCATCGTTAGGCGCATCAGCGCTTCATGGAACTCACCTGGACTCTATTATCTTATTGATTGCCTCCCCTATATCTGTCACTTCCTCAGTTTCTTCCCCGTCTGCATTAATGTCGTTATGTTACCCTTGTCCAGACGCTGTCCGTGTTTTGTTTCATGTCTGTTATTTATTAAATATTCACTCCCTGTACTTGCTTCTTGTTTCCCAGCGTCTGTCCTCCACATAATGCAGACACCAATATTTGAAGCATCAGGGAGATTTTAGTTTTTTGTTGGGGTTGGTGACGTTGGGTGCCAGTGACGAAGGAACCGGGTGTGCCTCAGCTGGCTCGTTGGGCTTCCATGCCTCAACTGGCTCAAGGTTTTCTTGCCTCAGTTGGCGTGGCAGACTACCATCCCACGTCATGGCTCAGCCAGCTTGTCGGGCTCCCACGCCTCATCAGGCTCATCAAGCTCCCATCCCACGTCATGGCTCAGCCAGCTTGTCGGGCTCCCACGCCTCATCAGGCTCATCAAGCTCCCATCCCACGTCATGGCTCAGCCAGCTTGTCGGGCTCCCACGCCTCATCAGGCTCATCAAGCTCCCATCCCACATCATGCCTCAGCCGGCTCGTCGGGCTCCCACTCCTCATCAGGCTCATCAAGCTCCCATCCCACATCATGCCTCAGCCGGCTCGTCGGGCTCCCACACTTCAGCCGGCTTGTCGGGCATCCACGCTTCAGCTGGCTCCCTCGGCTGACCCATCAGGCTTTCCCAGGTGGGACGCCGAGTGTCGCCCCTAGGGGCGGCATTCTGTAAAGCATGCTCCCGCTCCCCTTCTCTGGCGCTCGAGGGTGCCAGGAGGCCCATCATTACGCACAACTGTTACCATCGTTACGCGCATCAGCGCTTCATGGGACTCACCCGGACTCTATTACCTTATTGATTGTCCCCCCTATATATATATATATATATATATATATCACTTCCTCAATTTCTTCCCTGTGTCTGCATTAATGTTATGTTCACCTTGTCCAGACGCTGTCCATGTTTTGTTTCATGTCTGTCATTTATTAAATATTCACTCCATGTACTTGCTTCTCGTCTCCCAGCGTCTATCCTCACAGTAGTAGAGAGAACGACAGAGTTGGGATGCAGATTACAGGCGCAAACACAAAGAGACATTACAATGTAGAAAAAACTAATATTTCATTCCGGAAAAACAATTAGAAAATTAACGGTAGAGCTTTACGATTTAATTGCATGGTATAGGCATAGCAATGAGGTTTGTTGGCAGTTCTTCAAAAGAATGTAGGGGGAACCTTGGTGGCCTTTGGTGTTGTAAAGCCATTAAAATCCTTAGTGTTTTTATGGACATGTAAATGTCTCCAAACCTCACTCCTGACATAGAGATGGACGCTCATATCAATGTTTCACTGATTTCCATTAACAGGGGGTGGCCATGTATTCGGCGATATGCTGTATTAAATATGCCTACCAGCCAAGCAAATACACAGGAGATTCATGTCCTCTCTATGTAAATTGGCATACATGTCGAATAAGGAGTACAGCAATTGCTGTTAGACTTCAATCACTGGGTATTTGTATCATTATAGTCTATGATTACTGTTACGGATACAAGTATCCTGTGTGTGTGTGTTTCTTTTCTCTCCTTCTTCCCTCACAGGTGAAAATCATCACTCCCCAATCAGTCACCAATCCAATCATCAATCAGAAGACACACCTCCTCCTGTTTCCTACCCTATCACAGTTCCTTTCCCTTGGTTTAAAAACCCTGTCAGTTGTTTGCTCTAGAGCTCAATCCCTCTGTAAATGCCATGTCTGTAGGTCTCTGTGGTTCACTCTCTCTTTGTGTATTAACCTCTTTTTTTGTTTGAGCACCTCCATAGCACTTTGTCATCACCTGTGAGTATTGTTTTTGGTTATGGTGTTTGCTTGCTGGTGGGAAAAGGGGAAACCAAGACAAGTTGCCCATGGGCATACACTACCCGTAGGTAGACTTAGGGGTGTTTTTGAATACTTATTATTTCTTTCCTTGGGTCCAGCTCAGCCCCTTTTCCTGCTCCCCCCATTACCGTGTGTTTTATTAATAAACCTAGAGTTTGACGGTAGATTTCAGTTGTCGTGGTTATTTCGTTCACACTTTGTCACTATAATTTGCATGAGGTATGTTACGGGTCTCATTACCATCCCCCCTAGACTGTCGGGCCAAAAGGGATTCGTAACAATTACCCAGCCAGTGTTAGGCCTACATTACCATGGCAGTCTGAGTGGGAGAGGGAGGAGTCATGTGACTGATTATTAGATCTCTTTATGAATAAACCCTTTGCTGATTTTTCAGTCTGCTGGAGTTTACTTGAGCCGTTTCACATGAAAATGTGGATTTTTAAAGTGAAATTCTTGCAGCTATACACAATTTACAATGGTATTGAGAGAAATGTGCAGTTGTCAAAGTTTCATATATTCAACTTCTCAGATGCATTCAGATTCAGTTTTCAAATGGAAGTTCTCCAAATTCAGATTAAAAACCAGAGATGATATCCTGGTACTTTTCCAGCCAGCAGAAGAAGAGAAACAGATCTAATTAAAGGCTCACTGTGTAAACAGTTTCTTTTGTTTTCTGAAGCCAATGTGGCATTTTGAATTTTCTTCCTATGAATTTGGCTATAGCACTTGAACTGTTTTGGCTGTATTTGATTCTCTGTTCTCTACCTTCCTGGCTGGAAAAGTACCAGGATGTTGTCTCCGGTTTTGAATATGAATTTAGAGAACTGAGTTTGAAAACTGAATATGAATGATTCTGAAAAGTTGAATATATGAAACTTTGAAGAACATGAAATGATAACCTTGACACAGACATTGAATGCTATCTACCATATTGAAACTGAATATATATATATATCTATACATATTGAATTTGAATAATGTAATACAAATTCAAAATTATGGAATTTCTGTTGGCACTGAAATTGCTCCATATTACTTATTTACATAATGGACATGTAAGAGATTACACTATAACCCATTAGGGTAACCAAATTTGGTGCACAAGGTAAGTGCTAAACTCTTGTACAGTCAATACACCATTCTGGAAACAAATTTCCTAATGATCATTGCATATACTTTGTCTCATTAGGTATTATGTTGCCTGCTCATGTTTTATTAATGTAGTTATACATATTTATTAACAGCTTTTAGCACGTACAGTATGTCATGCAAAATAATGCATTACACATAGCTCATAAGGCGTTATAAATGCATTAGGAAGTGTTACCAAGATTGCTTTTGCAAAGGGGACCTGTGCCAGTGGTACAGTAGGCAAGATTAGAGTGCAAAGATGGTCACACTGACTACACATTTGAACTTTTCCAAGTTATAATTTGTGGCACGAGCAGTAGTAGTGGCCGTTTAATTAAAAGTGGCCAACTTAAATTAATAAACTGATTAATTTGTCCCATTTCATAAACTAAGCTACAGTGACTAAAAAGGTCACCCTTATAAATGAAGCATCTGTAACTGCAATGGCAACATTAGCATTAAAGCCAAACCACTGCTGTCTAATGAAGATAATCCAATTCATGCAGTTTTAATGATGCCAGTGCATCATTGCCAGACATATCAACACAAGGCTCATCACTGTACTGTACAGCAGGACCACTGACCGGCTTAAGCTTGGCTTACTGAACACAGAAACATGTAATGGGGGCTATTTGTGTCTCTGTCTGCATCAAGTTATCAGGTGAGAATAAAGCCTCGTTCTTGCCAAGGAAATGCCTCGTGTTGTTGACCCGTCTGAAACCATGTGTAAAAGAAAATCATACTTTCCACCCGTGTGTGTGGACAAACAAACATTTGACCAACTGGGGACATTTTGTTAGTCCTCGCAAAGTCAAATGCTATTTTTAGGGGGTTTAGGGTTAAGGTTATAATTAGTGTTATATTTACAATTAGGGTTAGGAGCTAGGGTTAAGGTTAGGTTTTTGGGTTAAGGTTAGGGTTAGGTTTAAGGTTTACGGTACGGGTTAGCGTACAGATTAGGTTTATGGTTAGGGGTAAGGGAAATGTGATTTTGAATAGGACTGAATGGTGTGTCCCCACAAGGTTTGTTGTACGTGTGTGCTTTTCACACTAGTACTGTCAGCATATCAAATAAGGGGTAAGATATCAAACATTGGTTTCAAGTTTGCATTCAAAAGTCATCAATGACCAGTCCATTTGGAAAACATGACAAACCTATTAGTCCTGTTTGATGTACTACTGTAAATATCAACAACGATTCATCCTTTAAAGGAATTATCATCAGTGGTAAGGTGACATTTCCCTAAATGTCTGTGATGGACCTGTATTTAATGCTTATCTCACATTCCCCTGATGCCAAGGATACAACATGATGCCTTTTATGTTCCTGTTTATCCCTGAGCATCTTAAATGGCACCCTACTCCATATACATGCTCTGCTTTTGACCAAAGTCTTATGGGCCCTGGTCAAAAGTAGTGCACTACATAGGGATAAGGGTGCTATTTGGGATGCAGCCTCTGTAATGTCAAGGTCTGATCTAGATCTGCCTCAGTCATTACCCATAAATGCCAATTCAGCAGAAAACGACCAGGGCATTTGACCCCAATATCAGTGTAATAAATACCACAGGAGACAGTTTTTTTCTGTGTTTACTTAGTCAAATGGTATTTAACGAGAAAGGCAATGGTAATGTTCTCTTAACAAACAACCCATCCTGGCAAGTGAACAGAAAATTGCTCCGGAGCGATATTTAGAACCATATTCAATTTGGATTCCAAGCTACAAACAACCAGCCACCTGACAAAACCAAGCCATGCAATGTGGTATGTTTCATCCAGCTTCCATCACAGGTCAGACAGCCATGAGCAGAGAATACCCTTGTGCTCTAAAGACTGATGGGAGTGCAGTGTGTGTGTGGTAGAAAAAAAACATCTCAGTGACATGAGAGGGCTATAAAATGTCACCCATTTTAGTGGTCCATTGAGACAGTCAGTATTCATGGATGTTATATTTATGGCAGATCCATTCTCAGTGACCTCACGGTTCATTCAATACAAATGAAATATGCAGTAGTGCAAAACTGCCGTGATCTCTATTTACATTTGGCTAAGACAGGCTGCAATTCAAAAGTAGTGCACTAAATAAGGAATATGGTGCCAGTTGGGACACAGACATAAATTGAGTTGCCTATTCACTATTGTAAGAACTCAACACTCCTTTCAAAAAACAATTTTTCTTCAAAGAAATCCGTTAATGTTATACAGAGGCTACATACAGTGTCTCCGAAATAGTCATTCAAGTTCAATTGGATGCCAAAACATTTGACTGAATATGACTCAATGATAATGAAGAAGTGGGTTCAGGAACATCCACATTAACATTTTGGTAGATAACAGCTCCTATTTCCAAAGCCTGCAGGCAGTCAGATAAGACATAAGTACACATTCATTATTGTTTTATGGTAGGGCATCAAGTCCACCAGCATCAACACCAAGGGCAGAATTTACATGAATGTACAGTGTGTATATTGCTGCATAGCTGGAGGACCACCTGTGATGTGAATGAATTAGCCCTAGAATGCACCAGAATTGAAGTGAGGTTAGAAGAAAAGGTTCTAGACTGCCCAATGCCTGTATCAGGTTGGAAGTCAGGTGCTGTGGTTCGCAGGGGACGTGAATGTCACGTTCTGACCTTAGTTCCTTTGTTTTGTCTTTGTTTATATGGTCAGGGCGTGAGTTGGGGTGGGCTGTCTGTTTGTTTTTCTATGTTTGGTTTCTGTGTTCGGCCTAGTATGGTTCTCAATCAGAGGTAGGTGTCGTTCGTTGTCTCTGATTGAGAATCATACTTAGGTAGCCTTTTTCCACCTGTGTTTTGTGGGTGTTTATTTTCGGTCTTTGTGTTACGTGTGTATGTCACCAGACAGGACTGTTTAGTTTTGTTCGTTCATTTTGTTATTTTTGTATTGATTCAGTGTTCAGTGCTTTCTTTAATGAAAATTATGAACACTTACTACACTGCGTTTTGGTCCGATCCTTCTTCCACAGGCGACAACTCTTACAGTGAACTTACGTGTTCTCCACACGCAGCTTTATGTTTTCTCTATTTGCTTATGTACCATTGAAACGTAGACAGTTAAGCACTAAGGCCCCAATTTCTACCCCAGTTAAGCATGCATAAATTACTCCCTTTGTATGCACTTTTAAAAAATCTCTATGCGTATTCTGACCTCGAACTTAAGCATGAGAATAGCATGCTATACACGCCCTATTCGTTCGTGGTGGAGACCTATGAAATGAAGGTGTGGCGGAGGTGTGTCTACAGATAAGCAGCATTCTGACCCTCCTGTCTCAGCCACCAGTATTATTGCTGCAGTAGTTTGTGTCGGGGGGCTACGGTCAGTCTGTTATATCTGGAGAATTTCTCCTGTCTTATCCGTTGTCCTGTGTGAATTTAATTATGCTCTCCCTAATTCTCTCTTTTTCTCTCTTTCTTTCTTTCTCTCTCTCTCAGAGGATCTGAGCCCTAGGACCATGCCTCAGGACTACCTGGCCTGATGACTCCTTGCTGTCCCCAGTCCACCTGGCCGTGCTGCTGCTCCAGTTTCAATTGTTCTGCCTGCGGCTACGGAACCCTGACCTGTTCACCGGATGTGCTACCTATCCCAGACCTGCTGTTTTCAACTCACTAGAGACAGCAGGAGCGGTAGAGATACTCTGGATGATCAGCAATAAAAAGCCAACTGACATGTACTCCTGAGGTGATGACCCATTGCACCCTCGACAACCACTGTGATTATTATTATTATTTGACCTTGCTGGTCATCTATGAAGATTTTAACATCTTGGCCATGTTCTGTTATAATCTCCACCCGGCACGGCCAGAAGAGGACTGGCCACCCCTCATAGCCTGGTTCCTCTCGAGGTTTCTTCCTAGGTTCTGGCCTTTCTAGGGAGTTTTTCCTAGCCACCATGCTTCTACACCTGCATTGCTTTCCGTTTGGAGTTTTAGGCTGGGTTTCTGTACAGCACTTTGTGACATCAGCTGATATAAGAAGGGCTTTGGTCCTCCTCTGAGAGAAAGAGATAATTAGAGAGCATATTTAAATTCACACAGGACACCGGATAAGACAGGAGAAATACTCCATATATAACAGACTGACCCTAGCCCCCCGACACAAACTACTGCAGCATAAATACTGGAGGCTGAGACAGGAGGGGTCAGGAGACACTGTGGCCCCATCCGATGATACCCCCGGACAGGGCCAAACAGGCAGGATATAACCCCACCCACTTTGCCAAAGCACAGCCCCCACACCACTAGAGGGATATCTTCAACCACCAACTTACCATCCTGAGACAAGGGATCGCGCAGAAGTGAGGGCTCTTCGATACTGCACGGTACTGTCTTTCCAAGCTTGTCGGAAGACTTCCAGTTTGGTGTGGTGCCATTTCCGTTCCAATTTTCTGGAAGCTTGCTTCAGAGCTCAGGTATTTTCTGTATACCAGGGAGCTAGTTTCTTATGACAAATGTTTTTAGGGGTGCAACTGCATCTACGTTATTGCACAAGGTTAAATTGAGTTCCTCAGTTAGGTGGTTAACTGTTCTTCGTCCTCTGATATCCTTGGGTAGGCAGAGGGAGTCTGGAAGGGCATCAAGGAATCTTTGGGTTGTTTGAGAATTTATAGCACGACTTTTGATGCTCCTTGGTTGGGGTCTGGGCAGATTATTTGTTGCGATTGCAAACGTAATAAAATGGTGGTCCGATAGTCCAGGATTATGAGGAAAAACATTAAGATCGACAACATTTATTCCATGGAACAAAACTAGGTCCAGGGTATGACTGTGGCAGTGAGTAGGTCCGGAGACATGTTGGACAAAACCCACTGAGTCGATGATGGCTCCGAACGCCTTTTGGAGTGGGTCTGTGGACTTTCCATTTGAATATTAAAGTCACCAAAAATTTGAATATTATCTGCTATGACTACAAGGTCAAATAGGATTTCAGGGAACTCAGTGAGGAACGCTGTATATGGCCCAGGAGGCCTGTAAGAAGTAGCTATAAAAAGTGATTGAGTAGGCTGCATAGATTTCATGACTAGAAGTTCAAAAGACGAAAAAGTCGGAGGGTTTTTGTACATTTAAATTTGCTATTGTAAATGTTAGCAACACCTCTGCCTTTTGCAGGATGCGCAGGGGATATGGTCACTAGTGTAACCAGGAGATGAGGCCTCATTTAACACAGTAAATGCATCAGGCTTAAGCCATGTTTCAGTCGGGCCAATCACATCAAGATTATGATCATTGATTAGTTCATTGACTATAACTGCCTTGGAGGTGAGGGATCTAACATTAGGTAGCCCTATTTTGAGATTTGAGGTATCACGATCTCTTTCCATAATGGCAGGAATGGATGGGGTCTTTATTCTAGTGAGATTGCTAAGGCGAACACCACCATGTTTAGTTTTGCCCAACCTAGGTCGAGTCACAGACACGGTCTCAATGGGGATAGCTGAGCTGACTACACTGACTGTGCTAGTGTGACAGGTTAAAAGGAAATATTCATAGCCTGTTATACATTAAAAAGTATTAGTAAATTCATAGTATGTGAGGATCTTAAAACATCTAAGGTTAAAAAGATGCATTCAGTATTAGTTAATAGAGATTGATAACATTCATATAATTGTGTTAAAGTTAAAATCTGTCAAAGGGTACGAATTGTGAGAGTAATGTGTAAACGTTATATTGATTACTTTATTTTGTAGTGCCTAAAAGTGTTAATCTGTGATCTACGAAATGCTCTTAATCTATGAGCCGGAGATCGATTGCTCTGGTCTCCACCCATATTCCTGGGGAAAATCTCGGTCTTTTCTCATTGAACTAAACTTTGACTTGAGAATACAACACTGTATCACTCTCGTGATTATTTCTCCCCTGTTTTCAGGTATTTTATTGATGTTAAAAATAGTAATTTAAATGTTATAACTCGCTAACATGTCAAGAGTGTTTAAGGTGTGTTTTAGTAACGTCTTGAGGAAGTTAGAGTTAAGTTTGAAGAGAGTAATATTAGCCCTGCTCGGTTGAAGTGAAGAATAGCATTGTACTGAGAGTAGCTGCCATTTTATGTCGATTGTGAATGAACATGCGCGTTGTTAATAAGATATTTTGCTGTGTTATTTGTATAATGGGTTTTCTGTTGTTTTGTAATGTGTTACTTTTGTGAAATGATTGAACTAAACGTTGACTTGAGAATACAACACTGTATCACACTCGTGATTATTTCTCCCCTGTTTTCAGGGGCATAACACTAGTGGCAGACTCCACTAAGCTGGCAGGCCGGCTAACAGCCTGCTGCATAGCCTGCACCCTATTTCATTGTGGAGCTAGGGGAGTTTGAGCCCTGTCTATGTTCGTAGATAAGATGAGAGCACCCCTCCAGCTAGGCTGGAGTCCGTCACTCCTCAACAGGCCAGGCTTGGTCCTGTTTGTGGGTGAGTCACAGAAAGAGGGCCAATTATCTACATATTCTATCTTTTGGGAGGGGCAGAAAACAGTTTTCAACCAGCGATTGAGTTGTGAGACTCTGCTGTAGAACTCATCACTCCCCCTAACTGGGAGAGGGCCAGAGACAATTACGCTGAAGCTATGTTACGCTTGACTGCTCTGACTGTTTCATACTAACATCGTTGGTGCCGACGTGGATAGCAATATCCCTATACTCTCTGCACTCGCCAGTTTTAGCTTTAGCCAGCACTATCTTCAGATTAGCCTTAATGTTGGTAGTCCTGCCCCCTGGTAAACAGTGTATGATCCCTGGATGATTCGTTTTAAGTCTAATACTGCGGGTAATGGAGTCGCCAATGACTAGGGTTTTCAATTTTTCAGAGCTAATGGTGGGAGGCTTTGGCGCCTTAGACCCCGTAACGGGAGGAGTAGACACCAGAGAAGGCTCCGCCTCCGACTCCGACTTGCTGCATAATTGAACGTTTCTGTCGACTGAATGAGCGACACCGGTTGAGCATTCCTACAGCATTTCCCTCTGATGCAGCAATTCATCACTCCCCTTCTTGGTCAAATAGCCCTTACATAGCCTGGGGGTGTGTTGAGTTATTGTCCTGCTGACAAACAAATGATAGTCCCACTAAGCACAAACCAGAAGGGATGGCATATCGCTGCAGAATGTTGTCGTAGCCATGATGGTTAAGTGTGTCTTGAATTCTAAATAAATCACAGACAGTGTTACCAGCAAAAAAACATCATCACACCTCCTTCTCCATGCTTCATGGTGGGAACCACACATGCGAAGATCATCCATTCACCTACCAAAAATCTAAAATTTGGACTTATCCGACCAAAGGACAGATTCCCACCGGTCTAATGTATATTGCTCGTGTTTCTTAGCCCAATCATGTCTCTTCTTATCACTGGTGTCCTTCAGTAGTGGTTTCTTTGCAGCAATTCAGCACTTGGCTCCCGAGTGGCGCAACAGTCTGAGGCACTGCATCTCAGTGCAAGAGATGTCACTACAGTACACATCTGGCTGTGATTGGGAGTCCCATAGGGCGACGCACAATTGGCCTAGTGTCGTCTGGGTTTGGCTGGGGTAGGCCGTCATTGTAAATAAGAATATGTTTGTTTAACTGACTTGCCTAGTTAAATAAAGGTTCAATTTAGAAAATGTTTTACCATGAAGGCCTGATTAACGCAGTCTCCTCTTAACAGTTGATGTTGAGATGTGTCTGTTACTTGAACTCTGTGAAGCATTTATTTGGGCTTCAATTTCTGAGGCTGGTAACTCAAATGAACTTATCCTCTGCAGCAGAGGTAACTTCCTTTCCTTCCTTTCCAGCCAAGATCTCAGAAGAAATATTATAGCCCCCCACAAGTTTGGTTCATCCTTGGGAGCAATTTCCAAACACCAGAAGGTTCCACGTCCATCTGTACAAACAATAGTACGCAAGTATAAACACCATGGGACCATGCAGCCGTCATACTGCTCAGGAAGGAGACGCATTCTGTCTTCTAGAGATGAACGTACTTTGGTGTGAAAAGTGCAAATCCATCCCAGAACAACAGCAAGGGACCTTGTGAAGATTCTGGAGGAAACGGGTACAAAAGTATCTATAGCCACAGTAAAATGAGTCCTATTTCGATATAACCTGAAAAGCCGCTCAGCGAGAAAGAATCCACTGCTCCAAACTCACCATAAAAAAAGCCAGACTACGGTTTGCAACTGCATAAGGGGACAAAGATTGTACTTTCTGGAGAAATGTCCTCTGGCCTGAAGCCGAGGAACATCATCCCAACCGTGAAGCACGGGGGTGGCAGCATAATTTTGTGGGGGTGCTTTGCTGCAAGAGGGACTGGTGCACTTCACAAACTAGATGGCATCATTAGGGGGACATTTATGTGGATATATTGAAGCAATAACTCAAGACATCAGTCAGGAAGTTAAAGCTTGGGTCTTCCAAATGGACAATGGCCCCAAGCATACTTCCAAAGTTGTGGCAAAATGGCTTAAGGACAACAAAGTCAAGGTATTGGAGTGGCCATCACAAACCCTTGACCTCAATCCGATAGAAATGTTGTTGGCAGAACTGAAAAAGCATGTGCGAGCATGGAGGCCTACCAACCTGACTCAGTTACACCAGCTCTGTCAGGAGGAATGGGCCAAAATTCACCCAACTTATTGTGGGAAGCTTGTAGAAGGCTACCCGAAACATTTGACCCAAGTTAAAAAATGTAAAGGCAAAGCTACTAAATACTAATTGAGTATATGTAAACTTCTGACCCACTGGGAATGTGATGAAATAAATAAAAGCTGAAATAAATCATTCTTTCTACTATTATTCTGACATTTCACATTCTTAAAAAAAGTGGTGATCCTAACTGACATAATTTAGGATTTCTTTTACTAGGATTCAATGTCAGGAATTGTGAAAAACTGAGTTTAAATGTATTTGACTAAGGTGTATGTAAACTTCTGACTTCAACTGTATTAATTGAAATGCATTCCAGGTACCTCATGGAGTCACACCAAATGCAAAAAAAAATAGTTTAAACTGATTGTTTCATTATGCTAATTATATTCCTGCGGGGGCACGGACATCAGCCTAATGGGTTTAAAGGCCCAATGCCGTCAACGTGATTTCCATGTGTTTTATATATATTTCCACATTGATGTTGGAATAACCCTGTGAAAATTGGGTTTTGGCCTGCCTGGTCACATCACTAAATGGTAAATTAGTTAATAGACCAATAAGAAAGTGGTTTCTAAACCTCTCTGACAATATTAGCTAATTTTCAGTTTTCCCCTCACCACTCCCAGAGTCCTAGCAAAATTCTTGCTTGAGAAATTGCTCCTTGCTAAGAAGCTTTCAAAAATTTTTTTTAAACGATTTTAATGTAAACAATCACAGGTAGAAGCTTAATTGTCACCCAGAAATGATTTGATATTATTTGATAAAAACAGCTGCATTAGACTTTTAAGCTTAAACAAAGGGCAAAATAAATTTATCACAGCCTGAATAAACAAGACCTCTTCAGGTCTTTAACTGTGGCTAATGCTGGCTTGAATGGTGAAAAAGGCTTATAACACAGACACACTCAAATTAATTTGACTGCACTGAGCACAATCAGTACAGTTGAACTTGAATGGTTATAATGACAGGGCATTTTCAGCTATCTCAGACCAGTCTTAGAACGTCAAAGGCAGCACAGCAAGGGTATGTTACGGCATGTAACTTCTATCAACACAATTCTTTGGTGCTGTCAATTCAAAATTCTCACACATTTAGAAACAACTCTCAGACGCGTACGTCATCTTTAGGTCTGAAAGACTTCCCTTTGCGTAGAGCTTGAATCTCAGACGTAGGCCAGAGCAAATGTGATTTACAACACTGTTGTGACCTGCGATTTGTTATTTTGACAGTACAGCAGAGGTGACATCAAGTTTCAATGTCATTTTTAGACACCCGCTAAAACATTTTGTGATGCAAGTGACATTGGAGAGCCCATCGCTCTCCCATTTAGCCCCCTTACCCTTAAAATGAAAGTGTTATTTGTCATGTTGCCTCAGACGACGTGGCTTAGGCAGACAGGGAGAAATGGATCTCATATCAGAGAGCTGGAGATAATCTAATACCCTCTCCGGAACCCAGATGCTTATATCGGAGCTTGGCCAAAGATGTGAAACGTGCTTGTTACATCCCAGTCCTATACAAGGATGGCATTTCAGACTAAAAGAGTCACAAAAGCAGAGTGATTTGTTTTGTAGTGACCCCAAGTGAATGAATACAGAGGGAATGTCATAGCCTACGAATGCTTGCCTTTTAAATTAAATGTGATCACTCATCTGAGGGCTGTTTTTTAGACAGTATTAAGTTGGAAATGTAAAATGTTCAAATGTCATCCAAATGAAAGACAAGAATTATGTTTGTAAACACATGTAAAAACTGCATTTGTCTTGTTTTTTATTAATACACCTTACATTGGAATCACATTGATAATACTGTTGCAAACCTCATATGAGCCACAATTCCTACCAAGTGGTTTAATTGGTGCAATATGTAGGGTGTTTGCCTTTCACGCCAGCGACCCAGGGCAGGTACGCTATTCGCTACAACGGTGTCAGAAATGGGATGGCGTCCGAGAGGTCATTGAAACGCACAGCCAGGATGTGTGAGGGGGCTGATGTCGAAGCACGGGACATACCTTCTCGTTTGGAGGGTGCAGTGTAGTGATCCCCACTAATATGAACCACGTTACAATTCCCAGCAAGTGGTTAACTCTATTGGCGTGATGCACAGGGTGTTTGTCTTTCACACCAGCAACCAGGTTCGCTTCCCTGACATTTCTACAATACCATGTTAGTACAGTGTAATTACAGTGTAAGTACACATTAAATGTATTATTTTGCCAACCAATTACAAAATATTCAATGCTGTGCATTGCAAGGTTTATATTATTATATAGACACTCAATTAATTGGAAGACCTTGATCTTTTTTTAAGATGAATGAAAAATCTATCTCTAATATACCTTGATTAGATAAGTATTCACTTCCCTGAGTCAATACGTGTTAGAAACAACTTTGGCAGTGATTACAGCTGTGAGTCTTCTTGGGAAAGTCTCATAAGAGCATTGCAGACCTGTATTGTGTAATATTTGCCCATTATTCATTTCGAAATTCTTGAAGCGCTGTCAAGTTGGGGATCATGGCTAGACAGCGATTTTCAAGCAGATTTAAGTCAACACTGTAACTTGGACGCTCAGGAACATTCACTGTCTTCTTGGTAAGCCACTTCAGTGTATATCTGGCTTTGTGTTGTAGGTTATTGTCGTGCTGAAAGGTGAATTCGTCTCCCGGTGTCTGGTGTAAAGCAGACTGAAGCAGGTTTTCCTATAGGATTTTGCCTGTGCTTAGCTGCATACCGTTTCTTTGCCGATGTCAAGAATACCATACCATGATGCAGCCACCACCATGCTTGTGTAACTGTATAACTTTAGACCGTCCCCTCGCCCATACCCGGGCGCGAACCAGGGACCCTCTGCACACATCAACAACAGTCACCCACGAAGCATCGTTACTCATCGCTCCACAAAAGCCGTGGCCCTTGCAGAGCAAGGGGAACTACTACTTCAAGGTCTCAGAGCAAGTGACGTCACCGATTGAAACGCTATTTAGCGCGCACCACCGCTAACTAAGCTAGCTGTTTCACATCCGTTACACTTGAAAATAAGGAACTAGTCACTCAATGATGTGTTGTGTTGGATTTGCCCCAAACATAAGGATTTGCATTCAGGCCAAAAAGTGTATTCCTTGCCATGTTTTTTTGCATTGTTGCTTTAGTGCTTTTATATATTTTTGTATTCTTCTTTTCACTCTGTCATTTAGGTCATTATTGTGGAGTCACTACAATGTTGTTGGTCCATTTCTCTGCAGTTTTTTAAAACCACCATGGCCCTGCAGCTCACTTCATAAGGATGACTACATGCCTGGGTGGTTTAATAAATCATCCATAGCATAATTATTAACTTGACCATTCTTAAAGATATATTCAATGTCTAATTTGTTATTGTTAACCATCTACCAATTTGAAGATGGTTACCACCCCCTGGTGGTAAGGGTATGTAACAACATATCCGCCACGCTGATCCTAAACACAGGGGCCCCTCAGGGGTGCGTGCTCAGTCCCCTCCTGTACTCCCTGTTCACTCATGACTGCACGGCCAGGCACGACTCCAATACCATCATTAAGTTTGGCAATGACACAACAGTGGTAGGCCTGATTACCGACAACGATAAGACAGCCTATAGGGAGGAGGTCAGAGACCTGACCGTGTGGTGCAAGGACAACAACCTCTCCCTCAATGTGATCAAGACAAAGGAGATGACTGTGAACTACAGGAAAAGGAGGACCAGGCACGCCCCCATTCTCATCGACGGGGCTGTAGTGGAGCAGGTTGAGAGCTTCAAGTTCCTTGGTGTCCACATTACCAACAAACTAACATGGTCCAAGCACACCAAGACAGTCGTGAAGACAGCACCTATTCCCCCTCAGGAGACTGAAAAGATTTGGCATGGGTCCTCAGATCCTAAAAAGGGTTTACAGCTGCACCATCGAGAGCATCCTGACGGGTTGCATCACTGACTGGTATGGCAACTGTTCGGCCTCCGACAGTAAGGCACTACAGAGGGTAGTGCGTATGGCCCAGTACATCACCGGGGCCAAGCTTCCTGACATCCAGGACCTCTATACCAGGCGGTGTCAGAGGAGCGCCAAGTCTAGGTCCAAGAGGCTTCTAAACAGCTTCTACCCCCAAGCCATAAGCCTCCTGAACATCTAATCAAATGGCTACACAGACTATTTGCATTGCCCCCCCCGCCCCCTCTACGCTGCTGCTACTCTGTTATTATCTATGCATAGTCACTTTAATAACTCTACCTACATGTACATATTACCTCAATTACCTTGACACCGGTGCCCCCGCACATTGACTCTGTACCGGTACCCCCTGTATATAGCCCCGCTATTGTTATTTACTGCTGCTCTTTAATTATTTGTTATTCTTATCTCACACCCCCCCACCTTTTGGGGGGGTATTTCTTAAAACGGCATTAAAACGTTTAAAACGGCATTGTTGGTTAAGGGCTTGTAAGTAACCATTTCATTTCATTTCACCTGTTGAATTCGTACCATTTGACAAATACAATTTGATTTGATTTGATTTGAAACGCTCCCTGGTCTTTGTAGTTGAATCTGTGCTTGAAATTCAATACTTGACTGAGGGACCTTATAGATTTTGTATGTATGGTGGACAGAGGAAGGGGTAGTCATTCAAAAATCATGTCAACACCAATTCTTTTCACAAATGAGTCCATATAACTTATGTGATTTGGTAATCCATATTTGTTTCTGAACTATTTAGGCGTGCCTAAACAAATGGCATGAATACTTATGCAACAACTATATTTTAGTTATTTACATTTTAATCATTTGTAAACATTTGTAGACTGTTCTTTTCACTTTGACATGATGTATTTTGTGTAGATCAACTACAACTGTAGATCAACAAAATGTGAAAAAAGTCCAAGGTGTAAACTTTCTATAGGCACGGTATACATTTCAAATTGTTTACCTGACATAAACCTCAATGTTTATTGATTAATAATTGTATAGGTGTGTCCTTGGTTCACCATCATCCTGTCGATTATTGTTTTAATGTCCGTTGGTGTGTGTGAGTATCTGTGCTGTGTGTTTTGGCTTTCGTACCATTGTGGATTGCGCAGATGATTACGGGTCTCGTCCTTTGTGTTAATCATTGTGCGCTTGTGTTATTTATTAGTGGTACTCCTCGCTCTTTTGTTTTGGTTTTCTACCCTGTGTTTTGTATTGTATTTGTTTGGTCTTCGTCCCCGTGCCTTTACACGGCACACTGTAATTTGGGTGTAATAAAAAAAAAAATCACACATTCCTGCGCCTGTCTCCCAAATCATTCATACCAACATGACATTGTGGATGGTTGTGTTAGCCTGCTAATGCATGTGTTGTGAGTGTTGGCAACAGTTGGCAACAGCTCAGTAGGTTTAGGTTAGTACATGATACTCAAAGTTTCCCTATACCTATAATGAGGTTGCTACAACCTAGCCTATGAATGAAAGTTTACAACGTAGGTGACAGACATTGACACAATCAAATCCACCTTACACAATATTGACTGCATCTAGTTGATCTTGGTTTTAGTCATTAGGTCAACAGTTGCAAACAAGAGTTTCTATTGGAACAAATTCAGGTATGTTTATTCCCATTTCATTCTGTTTAATAAACGTTTTTCAACCGAATCTGCAGAATGAATGAATACACCCCTGGTCACACGGAAACACATACTTTCATAGCAGCCACATACCAACAGCATGATCATTTTGCTCATTATAGAATTCCTTTATGCATCTTTGCGCTCTCCTTCACTCACCTTATTCCTTCACTTGTGCACTTCAGTCCACAACACATCAGCTGTATGTGACCAGGCGAAAGAAACATTCCAAGCCAAACCTTTATATCCTAACCTCTAACCGTTACACACGGCCTACATTATTCTCACCATATTAGTTAATGTCATAGCTAGCCAGCATAGCTACTAGAACCAATGTGTTAGTAAACCTGCTACAATCATGCAGTACAGTGTACAGTCAGCAAGCATTTCAGCAGTTACACCAAAAGCTTACCTTGACCTTAATTAAGAGTTCCAGTGTTGGATAGCCATAGCCAGCTAGCTAACATAGCATTCCTCTCTGTTTGAGCCAGGTGTTTGAGTAGGATAAACTAGCTAGCTGAAAGTGAAAAAAAATACAATTAAATATAACTAGCTCTCTCTCTCCTGCTTCTCCTTCATTTTAAGGAAATTAATTTGTTCACAACTGTTTCTCTTTCTCTCTCTTTGAGTCAACTACTCACCACATTTTATGCACTGCAGTGCTAGCTAGCTTTAGCTTATGCTTTTAGTGCTCAATACATTCTCTGATCAATTGATGTCAGTTCATGCTGTAAGAGCTCTGATAGGCTGGAGGACGTCCTCCGGAAGTTGTCATAATTACTGTGTAAAACCATGAGCCTCCTAGGTTTTGTATTGAAGTCAATGTACCCAGAGGAGGATGGAAACTACCTGTCCTCCAGCTATGCCATGGCTTGCGTAGACCTTAATTGCAATACAGTGTGTTTTAATCAATAATTTGGTAACGTGAATATATTTAGTATAGTTTTATCTAAAAAGGAAACTTTTTTCATGTTTTACTATTTTTATTATTATTCCTCCTCTGAGGAGCTTCCACTGATCAATAACCTTATTCCGCTTGACCCGTTTTCTGTCTTCTATGCTACTGACGACAATGCGATTCAGTTCATAAAAAATGACTTTGGTTTCTCTTGAGTGCTTTACTGATGCTGTGGCCTCTGCTGGTTTTGGGGGTTATCATCAAAATCAATGGTTTTTCCACCAATAGCCTTTTGAAATACAATTCTTGTTGAAATCTACAGCCTTTTATGAATTGTACCCCATTGTTCCAGTTTGTTTACTTTGGTGCAGCCAGTGGTCCAAGAAGCCACTGTCTGTGTTCTGTGACAACAAAACTTGTCACGCCCTGGTCTAAGTATTTTGTGTTTTCTTCATGTATTGGGTCAGGCCAGGGTGTGGCATAGAGTTTTTGTATTGTGGTGTGTTTTGTCTTGGGATTTTGGAATGTGTGTATAGTGGGATTGTAGCTTAGTGGGGTGTTCTAGGAGAGTCTATGGCTGTCTGAAGTGGTTCTCAATCAGAGGCAGGTGTTTACCGTTGTCTCTGATTGGGAACCATATTTAGGCAGCCATATTCTTTGGTTGTATTGTGGGTGATTGTCCTGTGTGTCTTGATGTCCTGGTTAGAGGTTAGTAGACACTTGTATAGGCTGTTTTCGGTTTTCGTTTTGTAGTGTTAGTGTTTTGTTGTGTGTTACGTTTGTTTATTAAAGATGAATCACAATAGACACGCTGCAGTTTGGTCCGACTCTCCTTCACCATTAGAAAGCCGTTACAAAACTATTGTTAATATCCTTAATAAGAGTTGTTCCTTGGTTCTCTTTAATACATTTTTAAGGTGTTTCATTTAGACATGCTTCACAAATCATTTTTGGCTAAAAACCATTCATATTTCTGATCTGCAGGAGTTCCAGAAATTGAGCCCTGAGGCATTGCAAAAACGGTTTTACCTGTCCAGACTTCAAGCTCACAGTGCTAGATTAGACCCTACCCTGCAGATCTTACCTTACCGAAATGGGTTTGTCAAAAATGACATTAAAAACCTATGATTCTGCCTGGTCATATTTCTCCTCCTTTTGTGCTGCATTTTCCGTTCATGTTCTCCCTCTCAATATACAGTTAATGTTGGAAGTTAACATACACCTTAGCCAAATACATGTAAACTCAGTTTTTCACAATGCCTGACATTCAATCCTAGTAAAAATTCCCTGTTTTAGGAAAGTTAGGATCACCACTTCATTTTAAGAATGTGAAATGTCCTAATAATAGTAAAGTGAATGATTTATTTCAGCTTTTTATTTATTTCATCACATTCCCAGTGGGTCAGTTTACAGTACACTCAATTAGTATTTGCTAGCTTTGCCTTTAAAATGTTTAACTTGGGTCAAACGTTTCGGGTAGCCTTCCACAAGCTTCCCACAATAAGTTGGGTGATTTTTGTCCCATTCCTCCTGACAGAGCTGGTGTAACTGAGTCAGGTTTGTAGGCCTCGCTCGCACACATTTTTTCAGTTCTACCAACACATTTTCTATAGGATTGAGTTCAGGGTTTTGTGATGGCCCCTCCAATACCTTGCCACAACTTTGGAAGAATGCTTGGGGTCATTGTCCAGTTGGAAGACCCATTTGCGACCAAGTTTTAACTTCCTGACTGATGTCTTGAGATGTTGCTTCAATATATACAAATCATTTTCTCCCCTCTTGATGCCATCTATTTTGTAAAGTGCACCAGTCTCTCCTGCAGCAAAGCACCCCCACAACATGATGCTGCCACCCCCGTGCTTCACGGTTGGGATGGTGTTCTTCAGCTTGCAAGTCTCCCCCTTTTCCTCTGAACATAACGATGGTCATTATGGCCAAAACGTTATATTTTTGTTTCATCAGACCAGAGGACATTTCCCCGAAAAGTATGATCTTTGTCCCCATGTGCAGTTGCAAACCGTACTCTGGCTTTTTTAATGGCTTTGGAGCTGTGGCTTCTTCCTTGCTGAGTGGCCTTTCAGGTTATGTTGATATAGGACTCGCTTTATTGTGGATATAGATATATTTGTACCGGTTTCCTGCAGCATCTTCACAAGGTCCTTTGCTGGTGTTCTGGGATTGATTTGCACATTGACCTCTAGGAGACAGAACGTGTTTCCTTCCTGAGCCGTATGGCGGCTGTGTGGTCCCATGGTATTTATTCTTGCATACTATTGTTTGTACAGATGAACGTGGTACCTTCAGGCATTTGGAAATTGCTCCCAAGGATGAACCAGACTTGTGGAGGTCTACAATTGTTTTTCAGAGGTCTTGGCTGATTTCTTTTGATTTTCCCATGATGTAAAGCAAAGAGGCACTGAGTTTGAAGGTAGGCCTTGAAATACATCCATTGGTCCACCTCCAAATGACTCAAATTATGTCAATTAGCCTATCAGAAGCTTCTAAAGCCATGACATTTTTTTTCTTTTTTTGAGGCTGTTTAAAGTCATAGTCAACTTAGTGTATGTAAACTTCTGACCCGCTGGAATTGTGATACAGTGAATTCTAAGTGAAATATTCTGTCTGTAAACAATTGTTGGAAAAATGACTTGTATCATGCACAAAGTAGATGTCCTAACCATGACACTATCTCTGTTGCATGAATGAGTTTCTATGTTAAGAAAAAGTTGTTACAATTACTCTCATGTCCATTACTCATATTAAAGAATTTACTTTTTTATTGTAAACTTTTCTTGAATTTAAACTCTTCTTGAATTTTCTGAATGTAAATACCTTCCAATAATAATTACGGACTACAGCCCATTATCCTTTACCTTTAACCTCAAACCTCTTATGCCAATAACAAAGAAATGGCGATTTAACACAATGTTACTTGGAGGTAAGGAGTTTACCTCATATCTCAACATGGACATGTTTTGGGAAATAAATGTAGATAATGAAGTATGCCCAACTGTTGTCTGAGAAGCTCTTATAGCATAAATGAAAGATTATCATGTCTTACTCTTCACATTAGAAAAAGACCCATAAAGAATTAGAAAGAAAACACTGTTTAAATAGTCATGTAGACACCCTTAAACCAAAAAATTTAAGCTTGAATATAAGCACCCGATTTGCAAAGATTGCTGCCATGAAATCCAAGCAACAATATGCTGAGCAAGATGAAATTGCAGGGAAAATGTTTTCTTGGCAAATTAAGAAAGAGGAAGAGGAACGTACTATCCACAACATTTAAACCCCAGATGGTAACATAACAATGGATCCTCTGAAATTAACTCAGTCTTTAAAACATTATATCACTAACTTTATCAATCCAAAAACCAAAGTTTAAAGGAGCATATAGACAATTTCCTTAAAACCTCAACAGGATCGGTGTCCCCCAAGCAGGACGGTTGAGCTAACGTAGGCTAATGTGATTAGCATGAGGCTGTAAGTAACAAAAAAATTCCCAGGACATAGACATATAGACACAGACATGGGCAGAAAGCTTAAATTCTTGTTAATCTAACTGCACTGTCCAATTTACAGTAGCTACCGTGCAAAAGTTTGGGGTCACTTAGAAATGTCCTTGTTTTTTAAAGAAAAGCACATTTTTGGTCCATTAATATAACATCAAATTGATCAGAAATACCGTGTAGACATTGTTAATGTTGTAAATGACTATTGTAGCTGGAAACGGCAGATTTTTTTATGGAATATCTACATAGGCGTACAGAGGCCCATTATCAGCAACCATCACTCCTGTGTTCCAATGGCACGTTGTGTTAGCTAATCCAAGTTTATCATTTTAAAAGGCACATTTATGTTATATTTATGTTATGCAATTATGTTAGCACAGCTGAAAACTCTTGTCCTGATTAAAGAAGCAATAAAACTGGCCTTCTTTAGACTAGTTGAGAATCTGGAGCTTCAGCATTTGTGGGTTCGAATACAGGCTCAAAATGGCCAGAAACAAAGGACTTCCTTCTGAGAAATGAGGCCTTCCACAGGGCCTCCCACTCCTCTTTCTATTCTGGTTAGAGCAAGAGTATCTATAGCCACAGTAAAACGAGTCCTATATAGACATAACCAGAAAGGCCACTAGGAAGGAAGAAGCCACTGCTCCAAACCCGCCATAAAAAAGCCAGACTACGGTTTGCAACTGCACATGGCGACAAAGATTGTACTTTTTGGAGAAATGTCCTCTGGTCTGATGAAACAAAAATAGAACTGTTTGGCCATAATGACCATTGTTATGTTTGGAGGAAAAAGGGGGAGGCTTGCAAGCCGAAGAACACCATCCTAACCGTGAAGCATGGGGTGGCAGCATCATGTTGTTGCAGCTTTGCTGCAGAGGGACTGGTGCACTTCACAAATTAGATGGCATCATGAGGAGGAAAATTATGTGGATATATTGAAGCAACATCTCAAGACAGCAGTCCGGAAGTTAAAGCTTGGTCGCAAATGGGTCTTCCAAATGGACAATGACCCCAAGCAAACTTCCAAAGTTGTGGCAAAATGGCAACAAAGTCAAGGTATTGGAGGAGCCATCACAAAGCCCTGACCCCAATCCTACAGAAAATCTGTGGGCAGAACAAACCTGACTCAGTTACACCAGCTCTGTCAGGAGGAATGGGCCAAAATTCACCCAATTTATTGTGGGAAGCTTGTGGAAGGCTACCTGAAATGTTTGACCCAAATTCAACAATTTAAAGCCACCAAATACTAATTGAGTGTATGTAAACTTCTGACCCACTGGGAATGTGATGAAAGAAATAAAAGCTGAAATAAATCATTCTCTCTACTATTATACTGACATTTCACATTCTTAAAATAAAGTGGTGATCCTAACTGACCTAAAACAGGGAATTTTTACTGGGATTAAATGTCAGGAATTGTGGAAAACCGAGTTTAAATGTATTTGGCAAAGGTGTATGTAAACGTCTGACTTCAACTGTACATACACCTTTGCCAAATACATACACACACACACACACACACACACACACACACACACACACACACACACACACACACACATATATATGTGTGTGTGTGTGTACTGTAGCATTAACGTTCTACTTATGTACGTTCTACTTATGTTCGCTGAAACTGTCGCGGCATAATGCTACTACAGTATATGTAATGTTAGGTGTACGCGCAATGCCGTCAGGGGGGTATGTACATTTATATTTTCTAACGGTGCTATACGTTTGAGTGAGTTTTTTTTCTCGCCTGAGTTGCCTTGTTTCACTGCCACAAATAAAATTCAACCATCTAGTGTTCAGCAAAATAACATCACAACGTCAAATACAGGTAGCCTAGTCAAATAATTAACATCCAGTCACATTAACCGTTACTCTCTCGCAGGAAACCTTCACTCTTGCGCAGACATTTAGAAACGAAACATGACCATTTGAAATTTAAGCCACAGGAGTTTTTTGAGCGAGAATAAAGACATCTTTTGAGTAGTAAGACATGTATAAAAGCAACAGATACGATTAATAAGAAGGGTCCTAGAAGCGTCTTATATGGTGAGCTACCGAGTGGCTAGGACAGGCAAGCCCCATACTAATTGTGGAAGATTTAATTCTTCCTGCTGCCACGGATATGGCTGGGACAATGCTGGGGGAAAAGGACAAAAAAACTATACAGATAATGCCTTCATCAAACAACACTGTTTCATGACGCAACAATTACTGCTTCGCATACAAGCCAGTGAATTATATGCGTTACAGCTGGATGAGTCAACAGACGTGGCGGGCTTGGCACAGCTCCTGCTATATGTCCGTTACGTTTATGGGGGTCAATTAAGGAAGACATCTTCTTCTGCAAATCACTGGAAACCAGGACAATATGAGGGGATATTTGTAAAGTACTGGACAGCTTTGTGACATCAAATGGACTTTGGTGGTCAAGATGTGTTGGTATCTGTACTGATGGTGCAAAAGCCATGACATGGAGAGTTTTTTTTTAGAAAACAGTCCTCAACTGGCAGCTTCATTAAATAGTACCCGCAAAACACCAAGCTCAACGTCAACAGTGAATAGGCAACTCTGGGAGGCTGGCCTTCAAGGCAGAGTTCCTCTGTCCAGTGTCTGTGTTCTTTTGCCCATCTTCATCTTTTCTTTTTTATTGGCCAGTCTGAGATATGGCTTTTTCTTTGTAACTCTGCCTGGAAGGCGAGCATCCCGGAGTTGCCTTTTCACTGTTGAAGTTGAGACTGTTGTCTATTGAAATTATGCATTTGTTTATGCGGATACATAAATGATCAGATAATGACTACAGATCACAGGAGGTTAGTGGCACATTAATTGGGGAGGATGGGCTCGTGGTAATGGCTGGAGCAGAATAAGTGGAATGGTATTAAATACATCAAATACATGGTTTCCATGTGTTTGATGACATTCCATTTGCTACTTTCCAGCCATTATTATAAGCCGTCCTCCCTTCAGCAGCCTCCACTTCTACAGATATAATATATTTCTGAAAATATGTGGATTCGTTCATGCCTAAGTATAAAAGCTTAGATATGTCAGCATCTTAACACATACACTTTCTGGAGTTAGAATATTCTACAAATATGTAAGTGGGCGCAGCCGCATTAGGTGAGTGTCTTGAACGTACACTATAATAAAGTATGTGAACACCCCTTCAAATTAGTTGATTTGGCTATTTCAACCACACCTGTTGCTGGCAGTTGTATAAAATCAAGCACACAGCCATGCAATCTCCATAGACAAACTTTGGAAGTAGAATGGCCTTACAGAATTTTCAACGTGACACCGTCATAGGATTCCATACTTCCAACAGGGCAGTTCGTCAAATTTCTACCCTAATGGAGCTGCCACAGTCAACTGTAAATGCTGTTATTGTGAAGTGGAAACGTCTAGGAGCAATAACGGCTCAGCCATTTAGTGATAAGCTCACAGAACAGGACAACTGAATGCTGAAGCGCGAAGCGCATAAAAATCATCTGTCCTCAGTTACAACACTCACTACCGAGTTCCAAACTGCCTCCTGGAAGCAACGTCAGCACAAATACTGTTTGTCGGGAGCTTCATGAAATGGGTTTCCATGGCCGGTTTGTCAAGATCGGTGTGGAATAACTTGACTGGCCTGCACAGAGCCCTGACCTCAACTCCATTGAACACCTTTGGGATGAACTGGAACACCGACTGCAAGCCAGACCCGACCTCACTAATGCTCTTGTGACAGAATGGAATGAAGTTCCTGAGCAATGTTCCAATATCTAGTGGAAATCCTTCCCAGAAGAGTGGAGGCTGTTATAGCAGCAAAGCAGGAACCAACTCCATATTAATACCCATGATTTTTTAAATGAGATATACGATGAGCAGGTGTCCACATACTTTTGGTCATGTAGTGTATATCACCCCAGATATCTCTCTGGACTCATACAGTAGCAGGTAGATTTCATAGGTTCAGATTGCATGCATGTAGAACCTGTCCCATTACTGAGAATATCCTAGCTCCATATATTAAATTAAGGACATGCATATTTGGAGCATATCTACTCCTTATAAAAAAAAAAAATGTCAGCTATCCAGAAATACAGTACCAGTCAAAAGTTTGGACACACCTATTCATTCACCTACTCATTGTTCTTGACTGGCCTACCTGGTTAAATAAAGGTGAATTTTTAAAAAATATATAAAATTCTACAATTTTTATGTTGTAGAATAATAGTGGACACATCAAAACTATGAAATAACACTTATGGAATCATGTAGCAACCAAAAAAAACTGTTAAACAAATCAAAATATATTTCAGATTCTTCAAAGTAGCCACCCTTTGCCTTGATGACAGGTTTGCATACTCTTGGCATTCTCTCAACCAGCTTCACCTGGAATGCTTTTCCAACAGTCTTGAAGGAGTTCCCAAATTTGGGTTTCTAGCCGATGCTTGGCATTGCGCATGGTGATCTAGGCTTGTGTTCGGCTGCTCGGCCATGGAAACCCTAACTTGTTTGAAAGGTAGACATTTTTGCAAATGTATCAAAAATAAGAAACTTAAATATAACATTTACATAAGTATTCAGACCCTTTACTTAGTACTTTGTTGAAGCACCTTTGGCAGCGATTATAGCCTCAAGTCTCAAGTCTTCTTGGGTATGACGCTTCAAGCTTGGCACACCTGTATTTGGGGAGTTTCTCCCATTCTTCTCTGCAGATCCTCTCAAGCTCTGTCATGTTGGATGGGGAGTGTCGTTGAACAGCTATTTTCAGGTCTCTCCAGAGATGTTCGATCGGGTTCAAGTCCGGGCTCTAGGCTGGGCCACTCAAAGACATTAATAGACTTGTCACGATGCCACTCCTGCGTTGTGTTGGCTGAGTGGTCTGGAGCAGGTTTTCATCAAGTATCTCTCTGTACTCTGTACTTTGCTCTGTTCATTTTTCCCTCGATCCTGACTAGTCTCCCAGTCCCTGCCGCTGAAAAACATACCCACATCATGATGCTGCCACCACCATGCTTCACCGTAGGGATGGTGCCAGATTTCCTCAAGACGCCACGCTTGGAATTCAGGCCAAATAGTTCAATCTTGGTTTCATCAGACCGGAAAATGTTGTTTCTCATGATCTGAGTGTCACACCCTGACCATAGAGAGCCATTGTTTCTCTATGGTGTAGTAGGTCAGGGCGTGACTAGGGGGTGATCTAGTATTTCTATGTCTATGTTGAGTTCTAGTTTATTTTCTATGTTGGTGTTTTGTATGATTCCCAATTAGAGGCAGCTGGTAATCTTTGTCTCTAATTGGGGATCATATTTAAGTAGTTATTTTTCCCACCTGTGTTTGTGAGATCTTGTTTATGTGTAGTTGCCTGTGAGCACTACATTGTCTTCACGTTTCGTTCATTTTTTTGTTGTTGGTGCGTTTCAGTTAATAAACAAGTGGAAACCATATCACGCTGCACCTTGATCCGATAATTCTTACGATGAACGTGACAGAAGATCCCACCATAACAGGACCGAGCAGCGTGCCAAGGAGGAGAAGGGATCCTGGACTTGGGAGGAGGTCTTGGATGGGAAGGTATCCTGGACTTGGGAGGAGATCTTGGATGGGAAAGGATCCTGGACTTGGGAGGAGATCTTGGATGGGAAAGGATCCTGGACTTGGGAGGAAATCATGGCAGGACAGGATAGCCTTCCTTGGCGGCAGATGCAAGGAGAGAAGGAAGGACAGCAACGACGCCGGGGTTCGCGGCCACAAAGAAAGCCCAAAAAACAGCCCAAAAATATTTTGGAGGGGGGCACAAGGGGTGGTCAGCGGAGCCGAGGAGTGAACCAGAGCCAGTCTGGGAGAACAGGGAGAAACTGGAGGAGAGTGAACGGAGAAAGTCAGAGACTGTCAGTGAGTGGATGGAGAGAAGAGGGAGAAACTGGAGGAGAGAGAACGGAGAGAGTTGTTGAGTTGGTTGAAGATGCACAACATTTGCCCTAAGGAGCGTGTTATCAGTTTAATGCCACCTGAGTCAGCTCTCAGTACTTTACCTGAGGAGCGTGCTATCAGTCTGGTAAAACCTGTGCCGGCTCCACGCACCAGGTCTCCAGTACGCCTGCCCAGCCCTGTACGTCCTGTGCCAGCTCTCCAAACTCGCCTTGAGGAGCGTGTCATTTGTCCGGTACCATTTGTACATCCTGTGCCAGCGCCTTGCACTAGGCCTCAAGTGCGCCTTCCCAGTCTGGTACGTCCTGTGCCTGCTCCCCGCACTCGCCCTGAAGTGTGTGTCCCCAGTCCGGTACCACCTGTGCCGGCTCCATGCATCAGGCCTCCAGTGCGTATTCACAGTCCAGAGCTCCCGGCGACGGTTCCCAGTCCAGAGCTTCCGGTGACGGTTCACAGTCCAGAGCTCCCGGCGACGGTTCACAGTCCAGAGCTCCCGGCGACGGTTCACAGTCCAGAGCTTCCGGTGACGGTTTCCAGTCCAGAGCTTCCGGTGACAGTTCCCAGTCCAGAGCTTCCGGCGACGGTTCACAGTCCAGAGCTTCCGGTGACGGTTCACAGTCCAGAGCTTCCGGTGACGGTTCACAGTCCAGAGCTTCCGGTGACAGTTCCCAGTCCAGAGCTCCCGGCGACGGTTCACAGTCCAGAGCTTCCGGCCACGGTTCACAGTCCAGAGCTCCCGGCGACGGTTCACAGTCCAGAGCTTCCGGTGACGGTTTCCAGTCCAGAGCTTCCGGTGACAGTTCCCAGTCCAGAGCTTCCGGCAAAGGTCCACAGTTCAGAACCTTCTACGACGGTCCACAGTCCGGAATCTCCTACGACGGTCAACGGTTCAGAACTTCTAGACACGTCGTCCAGTCCCGCTCCATGGCAGGAGCCTTCCTCTGCGCCGATGCCCAGTCCAGGTACGGTGTTCAGTCCTTTTCCATGTTCAGAGCCTTATTCTGTGCCGGTGCCCAGTCCAGGTACGGTGTTCAGTCCAGCTCCATGGCCGGAGCCCTCCTCTGCGCCGGTGTCCAGTCCAAACACGGAGTCCAGTCCTGCTCCATGGCCCGGAGTCTTCTTCTGCGCCGGTGCTCAGTCCAGATACGGCGTCCAGTCCCGCTCCATAGCAGGAGCCTTCCTCTGCACCGATGTCCAGGTCAGGGTTGGTGTCCAGTCCCTCTCCATGGCAGGAGCCTTCCTTGACACTGAGGTCCAGTCCAGGCACAGTGTTCAGCCTGGGTCCATGGCTGGATCCGCGGGATGAGCGGGTTATTCGGCCCGCACCAGAGCCGCCACCAAAGCTGGTGGATCCGCGAGCTGAGTGGGTACTTCGCTCCGCACCGGAACCACAACCGACACTAATCACCCCCCTACCCTCCCCATTTGGTTTCAGGTTTTGCAGCCGGAGTCCGCACCTCTGGGGGGGGGGTACTATCACGCCCTGGCCATAGAGAGCCATTAGTACGTCAGGGCGGTGTAAACACTCCATTGTCTTCACGTTTCGTTCATATAAATAAATAAAACAATTCTTTATTGTTTTTTTGTGCGTTTCGGTTAATAAACATGAGGAAACCATATCACGCTGCACCTTGGTCCGATAATTCTTACGACGAACGTGACACAGAGTCTTTAGGTGCCTTTTGGCAAACTCTAGGCGGGCTGTCATGAGCCTTTTACTGAGGAGTGGCTTCCGTCTTGGCCACTCTACCATAAAGGCGTATTGGTGGAGTGCTGCAGAGATGGTTATCCTTCTGGAAGGTTCTCCCATCTCCAGAGAGGAACTCTGGAGCGCTGTCAGAGTGACCATTGGGTTCTTGGTCACCTCTGTGACCAAGGCCCTTCTTCGATTGCTCAGTTTAGCCGGACGGCCAGCTCTTGGAAGAGTCTTGATTGTTCCAATCTGCTTTCGTTTAAGAATGATGGAGGCCACTGTGTTTTTGGGGACCTTCAATGCTGCAGACATTTTTTTGTACACTTCCCCAGATCTTTGCCTCGACACAATCCTGTCTCAGAGCTCTACAGACAATTCCTTTGACCTCATGGCTATGTTTTTGCTCTGACATGCACTGTCAACTGTCAACCTTATATAGACAGGTGTGTGCCTTTCCAAATCCTATCCAATCAATTGAATTAACCACAAGTGGACTCTAATCAAGTTGTAGAAACATCTCAAGGATTATCAATGGAAACAGGATGCACCTGAGCTCCATTTCATGTCTCATAGCAAAGGGTCTGAATACTTCTGTAAATAAGGTACAGTATTTCTGTTTTTTTCATTGAATACATTTGCAAAACATTCTAAAAACCTGTTTTCGCTTAGTCATTATGGGGTATTGTGATAAATGTTTTTATTCGATCAATTTTAGAAAAAGGCTGTAACATAACAGAATGTGGAAAAGGTCAATGGGTCCGAATACTTCCTGAATGCACTGTAACTTATAGATGCCCCATGAGCTTAGTTCAAACTTCATACCCCACCAGAACCTACATTTTGTTTTACACATCTGTTTGTAAACAATGTAATTGTAAACAAACACTCTATAGCCTCAAAACATGGTTAAGACTATAATTTGTATATCATGGATGGTCAGTCCTTGTATCCGTAGCTCTCTCTATTCATTTTTGGAAACATTTACCCAGCACCATCCTTCAGCTGTTTGCCAAAACATTAGCAGGGTAACCGCTTTGTTATTGTTTGATCTCCAGATTGCCCCTTTAACATTTTGGTATTTTTTCCTTGATAATTTTAGTATTTGTAGATGTGCAACAATATTTGACATCATCCACCAGAATTATATTAATTTCACCTATTGGTAAAGTTTTGCATGGGTGTGCTTACTTCACTGCTTTCAAATGCTTGTTAACCGTCCAAGGAGCAAAACGTTTAACAACATTGAAGTAAAGAAATCAGTCATTCACACAGTATAGACTGTGGTCTTTTCTGCAATGGGGAACTGCATTGTGATTCAGATTTTTTTTCTTCTTATCAGTGTAAACCTGCTAGCACGTATCATTGATGCTGAAACATTTGAAAGAAAACCCACAGAAGAGCAATGTTGAAAAATGTTAGCAATACTTACACAATTATTTGAATTAGACACAAAGCCTTAACGTTGACCTGGAATGCCTTAATACTGGAGCCTATAACATTAATCCTTCCCATTGTAAAGCATTAGTAAGCCTTCTGTGGGGGTGTGTAATTTAAAGTTATAGTGTCAGAAGGGGAACACAACACAAGGTCACCTAAGTGTGAGCGGGTGGGGAAATGATTTACAGTAAAAGCCATAAGGTCTCTGAATCATAAAGAGGATTATGCTTGTTTGTCGTGAGAGAAGATCAATGCTGGTGTCTTGTCTTCAGATCCTCACTAAGTATGCTATAGCAATTCATTAGTGTATGATGAATTACTGTAATGCACCCTGAAAAACAACATCCTCTTGGCTCTTTAAAACATACATTTAATTACATTGGAGTAGCACAGCACTCCTCTGCATTTTCTGTCCCCATTGTCCTCTCTCAAGTACAAATATTGTCCTTTCACTCCACAGCAGAAAGTGCATTACCAGGGAGAATAAACGTCAGCAGATTCCTTACATCGTTACTACATGGCCGTCTTTTCCACCATGCTCCCTCTAGCATTGCGGCATCGGGAACGTAGCCATGTCCTTTTAAGTAGAGGTCTTTACCTTTCGGACACCACAGACTTGCATAGCTTAGTCTCTCAAAACATACTGTTAACGTAGTCAGCCAGCTATGTGTAGTTACAGTATGTGTAGTTGTATAGTATGTTATGAATCCTTTATGGACTCCATACTTCCATACTTTGTTGAAACTAATGTTGTTATTTAGGAGTCACATCGAGCCCTGCTGACAAGCAAACATCGACCATGCTGTTTTCCCCTGCTATTCATAGTCATTAAATAATGAAGGAAGGCCATTTGGTTTGTCAATAATTCATAACACGATACAAGTCATCTGTGGGCCAGAACCTTGAAGGTAGAGATGACTAAGAGCTGAAAGTCAGGTCTACCCTGGACCCACAAAAGATGGTGTGAAGACAATTACAAACTGCTGGAGTGTAAATACCCCAATCTCAAAACGAGTTTGGAAAGGGACAAAACAATAATAAGCTGTTTCGTCTAATTCTCTCTCAAGTCAGTTCACCCACGTCCTCCTCAAATGTTAAGGGCAGAATTGCTGATCCAACAAACAGCTAAATTTGATAACAGCTCAAATGGGATATGCAGACTCACAAGAGTCTTTGTATTGTCTTGCCACTGCAGTATCTTATCATACCAAAAGTGCCGCAATGCTGGCAGAGTAGATGATGCACCACTTTCCTGCCTTTACATGACATAAATCAGTGTGTGTGTGTGTGCGTGTGTGTGTGTGTGTGTGTGTGCGTGCGTGCGTAGGTGCGTGTGTGACTGACTGACTGAGTGAGTGAGTGAATGAATGAGGCCATCCCCTGAGACACCCAAAGACAAAATATCAAAGCTTCCAGGTCGGCTGAGCTTCTTATCCCTCTCATTACAATGTACCCTGCCTTGATCTCTGTCTTCTATTCCTTTTCCCTACCACTGTTTTCACCGCTCCCTTGGTAACTGGGGAATGACAAGGTGCATGATGGGTATCCCAAAAGTGACACCGTTGAACTAAGGAAAGTAAAGATAAAGATTCCTTGCCTTGAACATGCTTTCACATTACAAATAAACAATGGATACACAACTGAAACGGATACACAATCATTTCCACCATAACTTCTGCTTCTTAGCCATTAGCTGATCATAATCAAAGCTATAGCATTAAAAAGCCATTCTTCCCTCACAATCTTTAGCTACTGTATGAGAATAACTCAGTACTGATATGGGTAAAAATATATATTTCACCATCCTTAAATGAATCAAGGGATTGGCTGCTGCCAAATGCTTAACATGTGTCTCTTATCTTTCCTTTGGTTCCATGGTTTCTATTGAAAGGAGTGAGATCACTGTGTATTTGTATGGCCTTGGCCTAAATAATTCCATCACCTCTCTAGAGAGCCACATCTAGGAGATGTGTGGGTCTGTTTGCCCCCAAAACACTTACAAGATCCCTGGGAGCTTTGACCTACTTGTCGTGCTCCTGGTAAGGCAAGCTGTTCAACCATAGCCAATCCGCATATAGAGGGATTCTCTAACAATGAAGCTCTCCGTCAAAAGAAACATGCAATATTCAAGTCATAGAGCATGCCACCTTCGTGGAACTGTCATTTGCTAAATTTCAATAGCCTGCACATTGCTTTCAGAGACTATCCCCAGTGTATTGTGATATCCCCAAAAGCTATTTAGATAAGCCAATGTTTTGTGATGTTGTCTACAGCTACACCGATTGTGTAAATTACGATACCCAAATTAGTCTGATGAGGTTTCTTTCCTCTCATTTACTGACCCTTAGTACGACCATGTTTTCGCACACATCATTGTGATTTGTGTCAAAAATTGGTCCCTGGCAACACAGAGAACACAGCATTGCCTTCTGTTAATTTACAATGCAGAAACTACCATACGACCTCACATCACTCCGGATATACAGTAGTACGAAATACCTCACTCGCTCCCAGGAATGGCTAATTCTTGAAATCCCCTTTGTCACTACTGACCTAGTTAAAATAGTTTTGAGATTGTTTACGTGCCACATACCTGGAATGAATTTGAATATACTCTCAAATTAGACTCCTTAGTGCCGTTCGATCACTTCAAGACATTAGTAGACACCTGTTCAAAGAGGAATGTATGTGTTCTTATAATTGACTTCTGATGACACATATGGCTGTCATCAGAAGTCAATTATAGTGTTTTATTTGGATTGTTGTATGTTCTTGTACGTGTTTTCTTTATCTATATGCATTTTGTTTGTTGTTTATCAGGCTCACTTGAAAAAGAGACCTGGGTTTTATTGTTCGCTCCCTGTATAAATAAAGGTTAAATAAATGAAAAATACCAAAAATGTAGGGCATGTTCAGAGAACTTCAGACTGGCTTCAACAGGAAAGCTGACAGACAGCCTGCCATCATTTGTAAAGATCAATTTGCGACACATTGGTGGTCCTCTAAGGTCCCACCCAAGGATGGTATTGCAAAATATTTGAATACCTTGAGACCTTTCCCAATTCATGTGAGTCTCTTGATGCATGGCCACTGTACATGATTACTCAATGTTATACATGAAATGCATGTGTCACTTTCTTTGTTGCTGTATGATATATTGTAAGTATTATCATTATATATTATGTATCTGTTTTAACACACGTTATAAAGGCAAGTGGTTCTGAAATTATTTATGGAACAAAAACCCTCTTAAATCTCTCTCTTTTTCTCTCTCTCTCTCGCCAGGCTACCCACCCTGCTCCGTGAGCAAGTGGTACATGCCAACAGCCAACCCATTCTACAAGGGGTGGTGGTTGGTTATTGCTTCGAAGGAGAGACTCCCATATAAACACAATCACAGATGTCTTCGTCCAAGCTGTCTGCCTCTCTCTCTCCCTCTGCCAGATTCTAATCACTAGCACCAGCACTGAGAGAGATGGAGAGAGAGCAGAGAGAAAGAGGGGAGGAAGAGAGAGAAAGATAGGGGAGTGAGAGCAAGAAAGAAAGCTGAGAGAGAGCTGAGAAAGGGGGAAGAGAGAGCAAGCAAAAGAGGGAGAGAGCTAAGAGAGAGGGAGAGAGAGAGCGATAGCTGTGAAGAGAGAACAAGCAAGAGAGAGTATGTATACTACAGAATCCACTGCCTTCTCTACTATTCCCACATCTCTGTGCTTGTGAACTGGAGCAAGGAGTGAATCTCAGGAGCATGTTTTGCAGGTGTATTTTGGGACTGTCAGCTACAATGTTGGCATGAAATTAAATGAAAAAAGGCTTTGAATCTGTCTGTCTTGGAGGTGGAAAAGAGCGTGGAAACATAGCAAATGCAAACTATTTCATAGACTGAATTGGATTTAACGTAACAAGGGAAATGCTGTCAAACTGGAGTTACAATTAAACCTTAAGGTAAGTTCTAATCTCAACTTCAACAGTCGCAGTGAAGAGGGATACAGCCATGTACAGGTGTTGAACTCCTCTGTGTGTTCTGTGTTATTTTGGTGCTGTCACAAAGGGACATGTTGCAGACCAAAGTATTATGTGTCAATGGTCCAATGAGTCTGCAGGGTCAGCCTGGCCTCAAAGACAAGACGTAACATAGTAATTGTAAATCTGTGACACTCAAATTAGTATGATATGTTACATTTAGTATGGTAGAAGGGTAGAATTTACATAAACTTGTTACAAATTATGGAGTGAGCCATGATTCACCAAATAATATTTTGAAATAGGAAGCAAAGTACTTTAAACATATATTTTCATTCCAGTCTCTTCCATCTTCACTACCTGAAGTTAATTGTAAGGATTTTTTTCTAATAATAGTGTAAAATTAACAGCTATACAGAAACACTAATGTCAAGGCCTAATTACAGAGGAGGAGCTTTTAGATGCAATTAAAGTTTTCAAATCCGGGAAAACTCCAGGGCTGGAAGGCATACCAGTTCAGGTATATCAAATATTTCCTTATGTTCTCAGAACCGTGATTAACATGTTTTAACCACTCCTATAAAAATGGTAGACTATCAGATACTCAGCAAGAAGGTCTGATTTCACTGTTACTGGAACAGCACCCAGGTGGTAAATATAAAGATCCAAAAACTGGAGACCCTTTACACTAGCGTTGTGATGCCAAAATCCTAGCAAAATGAACAGCGCATAGAATTAACAAGGTATTGTCGGATATTATTCATTTTTTACATGGATGATACATTGGGGATAATATAAGACAGGTGTCACGTTCGTCATAAGGGGTAGACCAAGATGCAGCTTGACAATCTGGACCCTCTATTTCTGAAACTATCCGCCGCCATTGTCGCAACCCCTATTACCAGCCTGTTCAACCTCTCTTTCATATCGTCTGAGATCCCCAAGGATTGGAAAGCTGCCGCAGTCATCCCCCTCTTCAAAGGGGGAGACACCCTGGACCCAAACTGTTATAGACCTATATCCATCCTACCCTGCCTATCTAAGGTCTTTGAAAGCCAAGTCAACAAACAGGTCACTCACCATCTCGAATCCCACCGTACCTTCTCCGCTGTGCAATCTGGTTTCCGAGCCGGTCACGGGTGCACCTCAGCCACACTCAAGGTACTAAATGATATCATAACTGCCATCGATAAAAGACAGTACTGTGCAGCCGTCTTCATCGACCTTGCCAAGGCTTTCGACTCTGTCAATCACCATATTCTTATCGGCAGACTCAGTAGCCTCGGTTTTTCGGATGACTGCCTTGCCTGGTTCACCAATTACTTTGCAGACAGAGTTCAGTGTGTCAAATCGGAGGGCATGCTGTCCGGTCCTCTGGCAGTCTCTATGGGGGTGCCACAGGGTTCAATTCTCGGGCCGACTCTTTTCTCTGTATATATCAATGATGTTGCTCTTGCTGCGGGCGATTCCCTGATCCACCTCTACGCAGACGACACCATTCTATATACTTTCGGCTCGTCATTGGACACTGTGCTATCTAACCTCCAAACGAGCTTCAATGCCATACAGCACTCCTTCCGTGGCCTCCAACTGCTCTTAAACGCTAGTAAAACCAAATGCATGCTTTTCAACCGATCGCTGCCTGCACCCGCATGCCCGACTAGCATCACCACCCTGGATGGTTCTGACCTTGAATATGTGGACATTTATAAGTACCTAGGTGTCTGGCTAGACTGCAAACTCTCCTTTCAGACTCATATCAAACATCTCTAATCGAAAATCAAATCAAGAGTCGGCTTTCTATTCCGCAACAAAGCCTCCTTCACTCACGACGCCAAGCTTACCCTAGTAAAACTGACTATCCTACCGATCCTCGACTTCGGCGATGTCATCTACAAAATGGCTTCCAACACTCTACTCAGCAAACTGGATGCAGTCTATCACAGCGCCATCCGTTTTGTCACTAAAGCACCTTATACCACCCACCACTGCGACTTGTATGCTCTAGTCGGCTGGCCCTCGCTACATATTCGTCGCCAGACCCACTGGCTCCAGGTCATCTACAAGTCCATGCTAGGTAAAGCTCCGCCTTATCTCAGTTCACTGGTCACGATGGCAACACCCATCCGTAGCACGCGCTCCAGCAGGTGTATCTCACTGATCATCCCTAAAGCCAACACCTCATTTGGCTGCCTTTCGTTCCAGTACTCTGCTGCCTGTGACTGGAACGAACTGCAAAAATCGCTGAAGTTGGAGACTTTTATCTCCCTCACCAACTTCAAACATCAGCTATCTGAGCAGCTAACCGATCGCTGCAGCTGTACATAGTCTATTGGTAAATAGCCCACCCATTTTCACCTACCTCATTCCCATACTGTTTTTATACTGTTTTTTATTTATTTACTTTTCTGCTCTTTTGCACACCAATATCTCTACCTGTACATGACCATCTGATCATTTATCACTCCAGTGTTAATCTGCAAAATTGTAATTATTCGCCTACCTCCTCATGCCTTTTGCACACATTGTATATAGACTGCCCCTTTTTTTCTACTGTGTTATTGACTTGTTAATTGTTTACTCCATGTGTAACTCTGTGTTGTCTGTTCACACTGCTATGCTTTATCTTGGCCAGGTCGCAGTTGCAAATGAGAACTTGTTCTCAACTAGCCTACCTGGTTAAATAAAGGTGAAATAAAAATAAAATAAAAATGTTTCCATCCTTTATTTTGGAAATGAAAACTTCAAAGAACAAAACAACAAAACGAACAAACGAAACGTGCAGCTAATAATAATGCTCACAGGCAACTCTATCTACAAGATCCCACAAAGCACAATGGGAAAATGGCTACCTAAATATGATCCCCAATCAGAGACAACGATAAAAAGCTGCCTCTGATTGGGAACCATATCAGGCACCATAGAAATACAATTCCCCTAGATTACCCACCCTAAATCACACCCGACGAAACCAACATAGAGAATAAACAGCTCTCTATGGTCAGGGCGTGACAACAGGCACTGAAAACAATACAACACTATGAAAAACCTGGAAAACCAGGCCTGGTATTAAAGCTGATCTACCCCCTAGGATAAAAAAAAGAAATACAATTAAAAAAACATATAATATATCTATTGCAAATTCGTAGTATATTGTCCACAAATTCATACATACCATACAAAACGTAACATATCATACTAAATGGAGGGACATAGGGATAGACGTAACATGGTAAACATAAATCTGAGTCCAGGTTGGTGAAGCATCCATTTCAAACATAATGTATATTAAAAAAAATGTGTTGTCTAGATTTTGTGTTGCATTGTCATTTAAACACTGTGCACCAGCAAACACATTTAGAGCATTTAGAGCATGTTAGAATTAATGTTGTGCGAAAGTCTTTTTGTACACAAGTGGGCCTCCATTTTGAAACCATACCAGTCTTCATTTAACCTGATTTAATTTTGCTTTGATCAATATATTTACTTATTGATCAGAGGTATGCGGAAACAGAGATCTTGGATTAATCTGTTGAAGTTAGTTGTCAACAGAATGTATCTGCTTTTCTTTGGGGTTATTAATCATGTTGTTCTTGGTTATCTTGACATTCTAACCTGTAAATTAGACCTTAGATTCTCCCCCAGGGAATGACTCTGAAGTTATTACCATTTGAAAGGTGAAATGTCTATTTTATTCCTAACTAAACCATGACACCCATCCTGTATTCATGAGCATGTTGTGTTTCATTGTTCAACCGATGGCGGGCACAACACAAAACCTTAGATGATGTAAAACAGAATCTAAGCTACAACATATGTGAATATGGAGAAAAAAATCTGAGTTCACGCATGAAGATAAAAGAAAATAGATACTCTTTATTAAAACATTGATATTTTCAGAAATTATAAAATGCTTAGACAACCCTGTTTGTAAGCTTTTAAATGATATCAAACTCAACAGTTTATATTTTTCTGCGATGAAAACATGGATGTCTCATGGTATGCAAAATGGGTTAACTTTGAGCTCTTTTATCTCTCGATTGTTTTGGCATTCAAGTACAATAAGTCACTTTCTGAGCACTTCTACAATGGGTAATGTGTATGGAAGGTTTTGTTCAAATGGACTTAGCTAGCAGGCTAAAAGTGTAACCCAACACTTACACTGGGCAAAAGGGTCCACATCAGGGGACATCTTTACATGTTTTTGATATTCTAAAGATATTCTAAACAATTTCTAATACATGTTTTGAGTTTTCTGGATATGCACCAAATCCTGACAAATTCTTAATCCAGCTGTGTCTTTTAGATATAGCATACAGTGCCTTCAGAATGTATTCACACCCCTTGACTTTATCCACATTTTGTTGTGTTACAAAGTTGGATTAAAATGGATTTAATTATAATATTTGGTCAACAATCTACACAAAATACTCTGTAATGTCAAAGTGGGAGAAAAATTCTAACATATTAATGAAAATAAAACACTAATATATCTTGATTTGGCAGCGATCAGAGTCTTTTTGTGTACATTTCTAAGAGATTTTCACACAATTGTACAATAATTTGCCCATTATTCTGTTTATAATACTTCAAGATCTGTCATGTTGGTTGTTGATCGTTGCTAGAAAGCCATTTTCAAGTTTTGCCATAGATTTTCAAGCCAATGTAAGTCAAAACTGTAACTAGTCCACTCAGGGACATTCAATGTCGTCTTGGCAAGCAACTCCAATGTAGATTTGGCCATGTGTTTTAGGTTATTATCCTGCTAAAAGGTGAATTCGTCTCCCAGTGTCTGTTAGAAAGAAGACTGAAGCAGGTTTTCCTCTAGCATTTTACCTGTGCTTAGCTCTATTCTGTTTCATTTTATCATTAAAAAAACTCCCTTGTCCTTGCTGATGACAAGCATAACCATATCATGATGCAGCCACCGCCATGCTTGAAAATATGACGAGAGGTACTCCGTGTTGTGTTGTTGGATTTGTCGCCAAAATAATGCTTTGTATTCAGGACCAAAATTGTATTTCTTTGCCAAATTTTTGACAGTATTTCTTACATGCCTTGTTGCAAACAGGATGCATGTTTTAGAATATTTGTATTTTGTACAGGCTTCTTACTTTTCATTTTGTCATTTAGGTTAGTATTGTGGAGTAACTACAATGTTGTTGATCCATCCTCAGTTTTCTCATATCACAACCATTAAACTGCAACGGTTTTAAAAGTGAAATCCCTGAGCAGTTTCCTTCCTCTCCAGCAACTGAGTTAGGAAGTGCACCTGTATCTTTGTATTGACTGGGTGTATTGATACACCATCCAAAGCCAAATTAATAACTTCAGCATGCTCAAAGGGATATTCAGTGTCTGCTTTTTTATTTATTTTTTACACATCTACCAATCGGTGCCCATCTTTGCGATGCATTGTAAAACCTTCCTGGTCTTTGTGGTTGAATCTTTGCTTGAAATGCACTACTCAATTGAGAGACCTTACAGATAACTGTATATGTGGGGTACAGAGACAGGGTAGTCATTCAAGAATTATGCTAAACACTATTAATGCACACAGACTGAGTCCATGCAACTTATGTGATTTGTGAAACATATTTTTTACTCCTGAACGTATTTAGGCTTGCCATAACAGGGTGGTTGAATACTTTTCAGCTTTTTAATTTCTACCAACTAAATTACACTTTGACATCACATGTGTGTAGATCAGTAACACAAAATCTCAATGTAATCCATTTTAAATTCTGGCTGTAACACAACACAATGTGGAAAAAGTAAAAGGGTGTGAATACTTTCTGAAGGCACTGTATATGATATTGGGATTACTAATATCACACAAGCATTTTCTACGGACGGAAATGGACTCATTCAATATCCTGAGATATGTGACATCCTATTTTCTCTCTTCATGTTGACAAATACTGACTGTATATGTAGCATATCTGTGTTTTCTCAGCACCTTCAAGATAGGAAGCTATATTGATATGATATGCATCTCTTGGCTAAGGTCCATATCCAAATCTTGATATGTTTTTTGATATGCTGAAAATAAGGACAATTTCTGCTGCATTTCTGAGTTTTCAGTACATGCTCAATAATTTGACAAATATGAAATCCATATTTTTCTTTCATGCACATATCATTTTTGGATTCCCTCGAGATAACAGACATAGTATGACCAGATATGGACTAATTGGCTATTATGAGATAGGACTATATGGACATCCCATTTTCTCTATATGTTGACAAATACTGCCAGTAGTACAGTGCATTCGGAAAGTATTCGTTACATTACAGCCTTTTTCCCCTCATCAATCTACACACAGTACCCCATAATGACAAAGGGAAAAGAGGTTTTTAGAAATCTGGGCAAATTTATTAGAGATAAAAAACATAAATACCTAATTTACATAAGTATTCAGACCCTTTGCTATGAGACTCAAAATTGAGCTCAGGTGCATCCTGTTTCCATTGATCATCCTTGAGATGTTTCTACAACTAGATTGGAGTCCACCTGTAGAAATTAAATTGATTGGACGATGATTTGGAAAGGCACACAGCTGTCTATTTAAGGTCCCACAGTTCTCAATGAATATCAGAGCAAAAACCAACCCATGAGGTTGAAGGAATTGTCCGTAGAGCGTCGAGACATGATTGTGTCGAGACACAGGTCTGGGGAAGGATACCAAAAAATGCCTGCAGCATTGAAGGTCCCCAACTCTTCCTAGAGCTGGCCGCCCGGCAAAACGAAGCTATCGGGGAGAAGGGCCTTGGTCAGGAGGTGACCAAGAACCTGATGGTCACTCTGAGAAAGCTCCAGAGTTCCTCTGTAGAGATGGGAGTACCTTCCAGAAGGACAACCATCTCTGCAGCACTTTATGGTAGAGTGGCCAGAAGGAATTCACTCCTCAGTAAAAGGCACTTGACAGCCTGCTTGGAGTTTGCCAAAAGGCACCTAAATGACGCTGACCATGAGAAACAAGATTCTCTGTTCTGATAAAACCAAGATTGAACGCTTTGGCCTGAATGCCAAGCATAACGTCTGGAGGAAACCTGGCACCATCCCTACAGTGAAGCATGGGGGTGACAGCCTCATGCTGTGGGGATGTTTTTCAGTGGCAGGAACTGGTAAACTAGTCAGGATCGAAGGAAAGATGAACAGAGCAAAGTACAGAGAGATCCTTGATGAAACCTGCTCCAGAGCGCCCAGGACCTCTGACTGGGATGAAGGTTCACCTTCCAACAGGACAACGACCCTAAGCACACAGCCAAGACAATGCATGAATGGCTTCGGGACCAGTCTCTAAATGTCCTTGAGTGGCCCAGCTAGAGCCCGGACTTGAAATCGATCTAACATCTCTGGAGAGACCTGAAAATAGCTATGCAGCGACACTCCCCATCCAACCTGACAGAGCTTGAGAGGATCTATAGAGAAGAATGGGAGAAACTCTCCAAATACAGCTTGTTGATTCATTCCCAAGAAGACTTGAGGCTGTAATCACTGCCCAAGGTGCTTCAACAAAGTACTGAGTAAAGGGTCTGAATACCTATGTAAATGTGATATTTCAATTTTTTATTTGTAATACATTTGTAAAAAAAAAATATATATATATATTAAGTTTATACTTTGACATGATGGGGTATTGTGTTTATTGTGTTTAGATGAGGCAAAAACATTTTATTTAATCCATTTTAGAATAAGGTTGTAATGTAACAAAATCAGGAAAAAGTCAAGGGGTCTAAATACTTACCAATTGCACTGTATATTTTCTCAGCAAATATAATGCATATGCTCTTGTCTGAGGTCCTTATCAGGATTTTGATATGCTAAATAATAGGTGGTGGGCCAAAGCAAGCTACAGTATCTGCTTTTGTTTTCGAGATGTTCAGTCTCTGTCAAGGTAGGAGCTGGTTTTTACATACTGTGTATATTTATTTTGCTATTGTAACACGCGTTGGGGAGAATTCTATTGTCCCTTTCAGGAGCCCAGGCTTTTGCCGTAGATGGTAGAGTTCTCGTCTCTGGACCACACAAGCTTTAGATTGCATTCTGCTAAGGCACTTGTCTTTCTCTACATTGGTCATCTCCATTACTAACCATGCTGGGATCCTTTTGATATGCCTATGGAACCTGGGTACACAAATTCTCCTAGAGAGAAGGGGGAATACTGAAGCATGCGTTGATGACATTTCTACAGTCTCCATCAGAGGCCCTGGCTTTTGCCATAGATGGTAAAACTCTCCTTTCTGAACTGCAACATTGTAAGATTGTGCCCTCCACGGCACTTGATATACACTAAACAAAAATATAAACATAATATGCAACAATTTGAAAGATTCTACTGAGCTACAGTTCATATAAGGAAATCAGTCACTTGAAATACATTAATTAGGCACTGATCTATGGATTTCACATGACTGGAAATACAGATATGCATCTGTTGGTCACAGATACAGTACGTTCAAAATAAATGTAGGGGAATGGATAAAAAAAACAGTCAGTATCTGCTGTGACCACCATTTACCTCATGCAGCGTGACACATCTCCTTTGCATAGAGTTGATCAGGCTGTTGATTGTGGCCTGTGGAATATTGTCCCACTCCTCTTCAATGTCTGTGCAAAGTTACTGAATATACTGTATGCAGGAACTGGAACACCCTGTCGATCCAGAGCATTCCAAACATGCTCAATGTGTGAAATGTCTGGTGAGTATGCAGGCCATGGAAGAACTGGGACATTTTTAACTTCCAGGAATTGTGTACAGATCCTTGCGACATGGAGCCGCACGTTATCATGCTGAAACATGAGGTGATGGCGACGGATGAATGGCACAACAATGGGCCTCAGGATTTTGTCACAGTTTCTCTGTGCATTCAAATGTCCATCGATAAAATGAAATTGTGTTCGTTGTCCATAGCTTATGCCTGCCTATACCGTAAGCATCATCCAGGCTGTATCACATCCGGCCATGATTGGGAGTCCCATAGGGCGGCGCCCAATTGGCCCAGCGTTGTCCGGGTTTGGCCGGAGTAGGCCATCATTTGTAAATAATAATTTGTTCAAAACTGACTTGCCTAGTTAAATAAAGGTTCTATTATTTATTTTTTTAAACACCGCCACCATGAGGCACTCTATTCACAACGTCACTATCAGAAAACCGCTCACCCACACACCGCTATACACACTGTCTGCCATTTGCCAGGTATAGTTGAAACCGGGATTCATCCGTGAAGAGCACACTTCTCCAGTATGCCAGTGGCCATCGAAGGTGAGCATTTGCACACTGAAGTTGGTTACAACTCCGAACTTCAGTCAGGTCAAGACCCTGCACTCTTAAAAAAAAGGTTCCAAAAGGGTTCTTTGACTGTCCTCATAGGAGAACCCTTTTTGGGTCCAGGTAGAACCTTCTGTGAAAAGGGTTCTACGTGGAACCCAAAAGGGTTCTACCTGGAACTGAAAGGGTTCTATATGGAACCTAAAAGGGTTCCAGCAGAAGAACCCTTTTAGGTTACAGATAGCACCTTTTTTTCTAAGATTGTGGTGAGCTTCCCTGAGACACAAATTAGATTCTTTGGATGTGCAAACCCACAGTTTCATCATCTGTCCGGATGGCTGGTCTCAGACGATCCAGCAGGTGAAGAAGCCGGATGTGGAGGCCCTGGGCTAGCGTGGTTTCACGTGGTCTGCGGTTGTAAGACCGGTTAGATGTACTGCCAAATAATTCTCTAAAACGACTTTAGAGGCAATTTAGTTTAGATAATTTAACATTCAATTATTTGGCAACAGATCTGATGGACATTCCTGCAGTCAGCATTCAAATTGCACGCTCCCTCAAAACTTGAGACATCTGTGACATTGTGTTGTGTGTCTTGTGTACATATTAGAGTGGTCTTTTACTGCCCACAGCACAAGGTGCACCTGTGTAATGATCAAGCTGTTTAATCAGCTTCTTGATATGCCACACCTCTCAGGTGAATTAATTATCTTGGCAAATGAAAAATGCTCACTAACAGGGATGTAAACAAATTTGTGCACACAATTTGAGAGAAATAAGCTTTTTGTGCATTTGGAACTTTTCTGGGATCTTTTATTTCAGCTCATGAAACATGGGACCAACGCTTCACATGTTGCGTTAATATTTTTGTTCAGTATACATTGGTAAGTCAATGTATACGATCTCAACAAACCATTTCTGTACCTTGCTTTGTGCATGGGGGCATTGTCATGCTGAAACAGCCTTCCCCAAACTGTAGCCACAAAGTTGGAAGCACAGAAGAGTCTAGAATGTCATTGCATACTGTAGCATCAAGATTTCCCTTCAGTGGAACTAAGAGGCTTAGCCCGAACAATGAAAACCAGCCACAGACCATTATTCCTCCTCCACCAAACTTTAAAGTTGGCACTATGCATTGGAGCAGGTAGCAATCTCCTGGCATCCGCCACACCCAGATTCACCAGATGGTGAAGCGTGATTTATCACTTCAAAGCACGTGTTTCCACTGCTCCAGAATCCAATGGCTGCGAGCTTTACACCACTCCAGCTGACGATTGGCATTGCGCATGGTGATCTTAGGCTTGTGTGTGGCTGCTCGGCCATGGAAACCCATTTCATGAAGCTCCCGACGAACAGTTATTGTACTGACGTTGCTTCCTAAGGCAGTTTGGAACTTGGTATTTAAAAAAATATATATTTTTTTTATTCATTTCACCTTTATTTAACTAGGCCAGTTGAGAACAAGTTCTCATTTACAACTGCGACCTGGCCAAGATAAAGCAAAGCAGTGCGACAAAAACAACACAGTTACACATGGGATAAACAAATGTACAGTCAATAACACATTAGAAAAATCTGTATACAGTGTGTGCAAATGAAGTAAGGAGGTAAGACAATAAAAATGCCAATAGTGGAGAAGTAATTACAATTTAGCAATTTACACTCAAGTGATATATGTGCAGATGAGGATGTGCAAGTAGAAATACTGGTGTGCAAAAGAGCAGAAAAACAAAAGCAAATATGGGGATGAGGTAGGTAGTTGGTTGGATGGGCTATTTACAGGTGGGCTGTGTTCAGCTGCAGTAAGCTGCTCTGAGAGCTGACGCTTAAAGTTAGTGAGGTAGATATAAGTCTTCAACTTTAGCAATTCGTTCCAGTCATTGGCAGCAGAGAACTGGAAGGAAAAGCGGCCAAAGAGGTGTTGGCTTTGGGGATGACCAGTGAAATATAACTGCTGGAGCGCGTGCTACGGGTGGGTGTTGCTATGGAGACCAGTGAGCTGAGATAAGGCGGAGCTTTACCTAGCAAAGACTTATAGATGACCTGGACCTAGTGGGATTGGCAACGAATATGTAGCGATAGTGAGTGTTGCAACCGATGACAGACGATTTTTACACTCTACACGCTTCAGCCCTCAGGGGTCACGTTCTGTGACCTACCTCTTCGCGGCTGAGCTGTTGTCGCTCATAGACGTTTCCACTTCACAATAACAGCACTTACAGTTGACCGTGGCAGCTCTAGCAGGGCAGACATTTTATGAACTGACTTGTTGGAAAGGTGGCATTCTATGACAATGCCACGTTGAAAGTCACCGAGCTCTTCAGTCAGACCATTCTACTGCCAATGTTTGTGTATGGAGATTTCATGGCTGTGTGGTCGATTTTATACACCTGTCAGCAACTGGTGTAGCTAAAATAGCCAAATCCACTAATTTGAAGGGGTGACCACATACTTTTGTACATATAGTGTATATACATGAAACGTACATTATGGAAAACATGTGTCACACTTAGTCATAGTTAGTAGAACAATGAATGGATTGGCAAGATTTTTGCACCGTCAACTTTTAAAAGGTTAGTAGAAAAGTTTATAATTTGAACTAGCTATAGCTTTCGTATTCCCTCTGGATAAAGACACGCAAACCACAAGATAAAAGCACTGTACCTAGCTACAAGAATATTATTTTTTCTGCTGCAGAGTTGCAACTGTTATATTTTTATTAGGGTGCCACAAATTAATGCGTAAACGGTGTGGTTGACCTGACAACTGGATAAACCAAGTGAGAACCTGTTCAGAAAATACCTCAAAAAAGTTAAAGGGGATTTTCACACTGGCTCTTCCACAGCATATAACCATTACTATATTAAGAACATTACAATTTATTCATAAACATACAAATTACACATTTTTTGAAGGTTCTACTTCCTGTGTATTGGTTACTTTAAACCACCAACACGTAGTAATCTCAGATCTTCTCTAGGCCAACATGTTTTGTCATCATGCCCGTGTGGTGTTCTGTGTCTGGCTATGCTAATTACAAACAAGCGCAAAAATTGGTTATCTTTAACCGTTCTACCTACCAGAGATTTACCCCGATGCAGCCGGTGGCTTGAGGCTATCAAGAATGATGCTTACAATGACCAAAGACTATCAGAGGGATTTTCAGACTGAACTGAAGGGGAATACAAAGACGACATCTGGGAAGTGATGCGTTTTGCCTTCACAACAAAACAGAAGATTCTCGATTAGAGGTAGCGTAACATTAGCTAGCATTTTACCGTAGCTGGACTATATAAATCATATCGCCAGCCAGCTAACTTTTGGATACACACGCTCAATCAATTTAGCCTATGCCGTGGTAGTCACTGCTAGACAACTAGTAATCATCTGCAGAGTAAACATCTTTGTTTGTTATATTTTTGACTAAAGTTCGCTAACGTAAGTATGCTAACTTTAGCAAAGAAGAGTGGCTCTATCTGGTAGCCATCTATTCCACCCTTGTCTGGAAAACACTGTTACTAAAAATGGAATTGTCAATTTAGCTAACTCACTCTCTGTTGGTAGCAATGATGAACGTATATACATCGTCTATGGTTGATTAGTTTGTTCTCAGCTGGCTAACAATCTTGCTGCCAATTTAGTGATGCTAGCTAGCTAATAGCAAGCTGACAACATTGAAATGTCCATGTGCTAAGCTAGCCAGTCTAATAGAGATCAATACAATTAGTAGGGTGGTTTAATTGTGTGTTTTGTGGCATGTGTTTCCAATCATTAGCTCTGCACAAGGTGAAGGTAAGTTGGCTAAAATGTTTACAAGCTGATGGCTGAGACAGCTCAATTTAGAGTAAGCATGGCATAAACATGAATTGTGTGGTGTTTGAATGGGTTTGTGTTTGTGTTATGGGGTTACATGTGGTTAGATGTAGCCTGAGGAGTACCTTCCAGACCATCAATTTAGTCTACCCCTTTTCTCTTTTTACTGTTTCTCTTTGTAAAACTCAGGTTATCTGGAGTCTTTCCACAGTGCCCTGCTGAAAAATACCCCAAAGCAGTGGCATTTTGGGTACACGAGCATGAGGGAGGGGGCACACCTTGCTGTTATGGGGCACAACAAGAGTGTGGGACAAAAACGAGTAAGGGACACTGAAAGGTATAAAATCAAGACTACAGCAGTAATGACACAACCACCTCATTCTTCACTCTGCAGATTCTCAACACACAATACAAAGACTAAAATCTCCTGTCATGAGCTACTATTGACAAGAATGATCTGTTGAAGTCAATGGAATGGAGGAGGTTTACAGATAAGTCTTTGAGATGAGGAAGGGGGGTTTGTTTGTGCACAGTTGTGCTTAGAGATAGTAAATGTATTGTTGTGTATGATAAAGATTGAAAGGTGCCATTTCTCCCTTTTCCCATAAACAACAATATATACTGTGTAAGAACTGTTCACCCATGACTGTGTGGCCATGCACGCCTCCAACTCAATCATCTAGTTTGCAGGCAACACTACAGTGGTAGACTTGATTACCAACAACGACGAGATGGAATACAGGGAGGAGGTGAGGGCCCTCGGAGTGTGGTGTCAGGAAAATAACCTCACACTCAACGTCAACAAAACAAAGGAGATGATCGTGCACTTCAGGAAACAGCAGAGGGAGCACCCCCCTATCTACATCAATGGGACAGTAGTGGAGAACGTGGAATTTTTTAAGTTCCTCAGTGTACATATTACGGACAAATTTAAATGGTCCACCCACCCAGACAGAGTGGTGAAGAAGGCGCAACCACGCCTCTTCAAACTCTAACCATGACTACACAATCGTATGGCTCTCCAGAGGGTAGTGCGGTCTGCACAACGCTTCACCTGGGGGCAAACTACCTGCCCTCCAGGACACCTACATCACCCGATGTCACTGCCTGTTCACCCCGCTATCATTGAGAAGGTTATGTCAGTACAGGTGCGACCGAGAGACTGAAAAACAGCTTCTATCTCAAGGCCATCAGACTGTTAAACAGCCATCACAAACAGTGGCTGCTGCCAACATACTGACTCAAATCTCTAGTCAATTTATTAATTGGATGTAATACTTGTATCGCAAGTCACTTTAAACAATGCCACTTTATATGATGATTACATACCCTACATTACTCATCTCCTATGTACTGTACTCTATACCATCTACTGCATCTTGCCTATTGTCGCACGGCCATCGTAGTACATATTGTTATACATCCCTTTACACTTGTATGTGTATAAGGTACAGTGGGGCAAAAAAGTATTTAGTCAGCCACCAATTGTGCATGTTATCTCACTTAAAAAGATGAGAGAGGCCTGTAATTTTCATCATAGGTACACATCAACTATGACAGAAAAAAATCCAGAAAATTACATTGTAGGATTTTAATTAATTTATTAGCAAATTATGGTGGAAAATAAGTATTTGGTCACCTACAAACAAGCACGATTTCTGGCTCTCACAGACCTATAACTTCTTCTTTCAGAGGCTCCTCTGTCCTCCACTCGTTACCTGTATTAATGGCACCTGTTTGAACTTGTTATCAGTATAAAAGACAGCTGTCCACAACCTCAAACAGTCCCACTCCAAACTCCACTATGGCCAAGACCAAAGAGCTGTCAAAGGACACCAGAAACAAAATTGTAGACCTGCAGCAGGCTGGGAAGACTGAATCTGCAATAGGTAAGCAGCTTGGGTTGAAGAAATCAACTGTGGGAGCAATTATTAGGAAGTGGAAGTTTAACAAGACCACTGATAATCTCCCTCGATCTGGGGCTCCACGCAAGATCTCACCCCGTAGGGTCAAAATGATCACAAGAACGGTGAGCAAAAATCCCAGAACCACACAGGGGGACCTAGTGAATGACCTGCAGAGAGCTGGGACCAAAGTAACAAAGCCTACCATCAGCAAGGGCATTGAAGATTAAACGTGGCTGGGTCCTTCAGCATGACAATGATCCCAAACACACCGCCCGGGCAACGAAGGAGTGGCTTCGTAAGAAGCATTTCAAGGTCCTGGAGTGGCCTAGCCAGTCTCCAGATCTCAACCTCATAGAAAATCTTTGGAGGGAGTTGAAAGTCCGTGTTGCCCAGCAACAGCGCCAAAACATCACTGCTCTAGAGGAGATCTGCATCGAGGAATGGGCCAAAATACCAGCAACAGTGTGTGAAAACCTTGTGAAGGCTTACAGAAAACGTTTGACTTCTGTCATTGCTAACAAAGGGTATATAATAAAGTCTTGAGATAAACTTTTGTTATTGACCAAATACTTATTTTCCACCATAATTTGCTAATAAATTAATTAAAATCCTACAATGTAATTTTCTCATTTTGTCTGTCATAGTTGAAGTGTACCTATGATGAAAATTACAGGCCTCTCTCATCTTATTAAGTGGGTGAACTTGCACAATTGGTGGCTGACTAAATACCCTTTTGCCCCACTGTAGTTGTTGTGAAATTGTTAGATTACTTGTTAAATATTACTGCACTGTCGGAACTAGAAGTACAAGCATTTCACTACACTCGCATTAACATCTGCTAACCATGTGTATGTGACCAATAAAAATTTATTTGAACTGCCCTCCATGGACTTTTCACACATTCTGCAGCCCCCCAGCCCATTCACGTTGACTTATCTTTCCTCTCAAAAGCAGTTCCCAATATTGTCTCTAAACAATACAAAGGTATGCTCCCCTACGTCCCTTCCACAAAAAGTGTCAAATGGTAGCACTGTAAACATGTCATTCCAGGAGACGGCAATACCAGCAAAGGTACTGCAAGAGGTCCAAACAGTTGGTTGTTAAGAGGGTCAACGAGCCCTACATCACTTCCGGCAGAGTCTTATCCAGCTGTGCGTACACCGCAGACAGGACAAGACCATGCCACCACAAGCACAAAGAGTCTGAACATCCACAGCCCATCATGCCAAACACCATTGCCAGTGTGCCAAAGCCAGATAAAGAACGGTGTGTCTCAGTGTGTGGATATTTTCTATATATAAGCTGTTCTGATGCTTGGATTTCAGGCAAACAAGTTCAATCTTGGTTTCATTAGACCAGAGAATCTTGTTTCTCATGGTCTGACTGTCCTTTAGGTGCCTTTTGGCAAACTCCAAGCGGGCTGTCATGTGCCTTTTACTGAGGAGTGGCTTCTATCTGGCCACTCCACCATAAAGGCCTGATTCACCTCCCTGAAGAAGGCCCTTCTACCCCCGATTGCTCAGTTTGGCCGGGCAGACAGCTGTATGAAGAGTCTTGGTGTTTCCAAACTTATTTCATTTAAGAATGATGGGGGCAACTGTGTTCTTGGGGACCTTTTTGACACAATCCTGTCTCTGAGATCTATGGACAATTCATTTGACCTCATGGCTTGGTTTTTGCTCTGACATGCATTGTCAACTGTGGGACCTTATGTAGACAGGTGTGTGCCTTTCCAAATCATGTCCAATCAATTACATTTTCTACAGGTGGACTCCAAGCAAGTTGTCGAAACATCTCAAGGATGATCAATGGAAACAGGATGCACCTGAGCTCAATTTCAGGTCTCATAGTAAAGGGTCTGAAAACTTGTGTAAATAATGACAAAGCTGTTTTTGCTTTGTAATTATGGGGTATTGTGTGTAGATTGATGATTTTTTATTTAATACATTTATAATAAGGCTGTAATATAACAAAATGTGGAAAAGGGGAAGGGGTCTGAATGCTTTCCGAATGCACTGTGTGTGTGTGTGTGTGTGTGTGTGTGTGTGTGTGTGTGTGTGTGTGTGTGTGTGTGTAAATATACAGTTGAGGTCGGAAGTTTACAAACACTTAGGTTGGAGTCATTAAAACTTGTTTTTCAACCACTCCACAAATTTCTTGATAACAAACTATACTTTTGGCAAGTCAGTTAGGATCTACATTGTGCATGACACAAGTAATCTTTCCAACAATTGTTTACAGACAGAATATTTAACTTAGAATTCACTGTATCACAATTCCAGCAGGTCAGAAGTTTACATACACTAAGTTGACTGTGCCTTTAACCAGCTTGGAAAATTCCTGAAAATTATGTAATGGCTTTAGAAGCTTCTGATGTATTTCAAGGCCTACCTTCAAACTCAGTGCCTCTTTGCTTGACATCATGGGAAAATCATAAGAAATCAGCCAAGACCTCAGAAAAAAAATTGTAGACCTCCACAAGTCTGGTTCATGCTTGGGAGCAATTTCCAAATGCCTGAAGGTACCACGTTCATCTGTACAAACAATAGTACGCAAGTATAAACACCATGGGACCACACAGCCGTCATACCTCTCAGGAAGGAGACGTGTTCTGTCTCCTAGAGAGGAACGTACTTTGGTGCAAGCGGTGCAAATCAATCATAGAACAACAGCAAAGGACCTTGTGAAGATGCTAGAGGAAACAGGTACAAAAGAATCTATAGCCACAGTAAAACAAGTCCTATATCGACATCGAGTCCTTCCCTGCACAGCAAGGAAGAAGCTACTGCTCCAAAACCGCCATAAAACAGCCAGACTACGGTTTGCAACTGCACATGGGGACAAAAATCATACTTTTTGGAGAAATTTCCTCTGGTCTGATGAAACAAAAATAGAACTGTTTGGCCATAATGACAATTGTTATGTTTGGAGGAAAAAGGGGGAGGCTTGCAAGCCGAAGAACACCATCCCAACCGTGAAGCACGGGGGAGGCAGCATCACGTTGTGGGGGTACTTTGCTGCAGGAGGGACTGGTGCAGTTCACAAAATAGATGGCATCATGGGGCGGGAAAATTATTTGGATATATTGAAGCAACATCTCAAGACATCAGTCAGGAAGTTAAAGCTTGGTCGCAAATGGGTCTCCAAATCGACAATGACCCCCAAACATACTTCCAAAGTTGTGGCAAAAGGGCTTAAGGACAACAAAGTCAAGGTATTGGAGTGGCCATCACAAAGCCCTGACCTCAATCCTATAGAAATTTTGTGGGCAGAACTGAAAAAGTGTGTGTGAGCAAGGAGGCCTTCAAACCTGACTCAGATACACCAGCTCTATCAGGAGGAATGGGCCAAAATTCACCGAACTTATTGTGGGAAGCTTGTGGAAGGCTACCCAAAACGTTTGACCCAAGTTAAACAATTAAATGGCAATGCTACCAAATACTAATTGAGTGTATGTAAAATTCCCACTGGGAATGTGATGAAAGCAATGAAAGCTGAAATAAATCACTCTCTACTATTATATTGACATTTCACATTCTTAAAATAAGGTGGTGATCCTAACTGACCATAGACAGGGAATTTTTACAAGGATTAAATGTCAGAAATTGTGAAAAACTGAGTTTAAATGTATTTGGCTAAGGTGTATGTAAACTTCCGAAACATGACTCTCTCAGGATCTGCTGTCGGAGTCGATACAGCCTCCAGGATTCTTTGTGAGTCACGGCGACAGAAATAAACAACTCTCCGGGAAAAAGAAGGGCGGGGTTTGTATGTTTCATGATTAATGACTCATGGTGTAATTGAAACAACATACAGGAATTCAAGTCATTTTGTTCACCTGACCTAGAATTCCTCATAATCAAATGCAGAGAATTCTCGTCGGTTATTGTTACAGCCGTGTATATCCCCCCTAAAGCTGATACCACGACGGCGCTCAAAGAACTTCACTGGACTATGCAAACTGGAAACCCAATATCCTGAGGATACATTTATTGTAGCTGTGGATTTTAACAAAGCAAATTTGATTTTAGCAACTTTGCAGATACTTTTAGGTACTTAGCATTTTAGCAAACCCTTCCCCTAAACCTTTAACTCTAACCCTAATCTTTACCATTTAACCTAACTCATAACTCTAACCCTAGCTAATGTTAGCCACCTAGCTATTTGCCATTTGCTTACCTTTATTTAACTAGTCAAGTCAGTTAAAAACAAACTCCTATTTACGATGATAGCCTACCCCAGCCAAACCCAGACGATGCTGGGACAAATGTGCACCGTTCTATGGGACTCCTAATACAGTCTGGAGTCGAACCAGGGTGTCTGTAGTGATGCCTCTAGCACTGCTGGGCAATGCCTTAGACCGCTGCGCCACCCGGGAGCCCAATATACTGTACATTTTCAAAATCCGTAACATATTGCACGAATTGCAATTCGTAACATATTGTATGAATTGCAATATGTAACTGTCACGACTTTCCGCCGAAGTCGGCTCCTCTCCTTGTTCGGGCGACGTTCCATCGCCGCTCCATTTTTCATGTTTCCATTTGTTTTGTCTTGTTCCATACACACCTGGTTTTCATTCCCTAATCACACCGCATGTATTTAGTCCTCTGTTCCCCTTCATGTCTTTGTGTGAAATTGTTTAATGTTATGTGAGTATTGTCACGCGCTAGAATGTTGTTTGTGTTCCGTGTTTTGGGAACGTTTATGTACTTATATGCTTTCGTTTGGACCAGAAAAAAAGTGCGCCTGTTAACTACACTCTGCTCTCCTGCACCTGACTTCGCCTCCAGTACACACCTGTAACAGAATTTCACAACTACCATGGATTCAGCAGGAGCAGGTACTCCAGTTAGAGGAGTAGTAACATATTATATGAATTGTAATTCGTAACATATCATACGAAATGGATGATGGACATCCACAAATTAATAAATATCATACAAAGGTAACATACCATACTAATATTATTTTCCCGGATTGATGCAAATTGATTCGGTGCCGCCCCTTTAAATAGCCTCGTTATTGTTGTTTTATTATTACTCTTGAATTTTTTTCACTTTAGTTTATTTAGTAAGTATTTTCTTAACTATTATTTTCCTTAAAACTGCATTGGCGCATGAACCGCTAGCTGGACACCTACGACAACATCCGGTGAAATTACAGAGCCCGAAATTCAAAATACAAATATCGTGAAAATACAAGTGTCATACATAATTTAAAAGCACAACTTCTTGTTAATCCCACTGTGAATTTAGTTAAACTACCATACTGCAAAATGTAGTTAAATTACTAGTGGAATTACATGTAGTGAAACTACAACCCAAAACTGGTTGGAATATAAAGCTTTAATCAAGCGAAGCTGTTCTCGCACACTGATGTTTACAAAGCCTTTTTTAATTAAATGAAATGACAACATTTGTTGAAGATTGTATTATCTTAGTTAAACTACCATACTGCAAAATGTAGTTAAATTACTAGTGGAATTACATGTAGTGAAACTACAACCCAAAACTGGTTGGAATTATAAAGCTTTAATCAAGCGAAGCTGTTCTCGCACACTGATGTTTACAAAGCCTTTTTTTATGAAATGAAATGACAACATTTGTTGAAGATTGTATTATCTTTTGGAATGAGGAAATAAGACACACTTGTCATTCAAAAGGAACCAACATGCAGAATCAGATTTAGGAGTTTTTCAAGGACACCCACCTCTCTGTCATCAAGTGTATGTACTCTTATTTTTTAGCTACTTTCCACCATATCCCATCATGACCCTTAAAGTTAAATGCTCTTAAAGTTCAATTTTCTTCCAATATCTTCCTTGAAAAAGGAGGAGGGGATGCATACCTTTTCAAGAAATTGATGCTGTCTCTCTCACCTGTCAGATAAAAGTAATTTCTCTCTCAACTGTCAGAAACAAAAGAATAATAAAAAAATATCACCTGTTGTTTTTTGAGACAAATTCTGAAGAATTTGAACAAATGCTTTATTTTCTGAAGAGGCCATTGAGTCCAGTGTATACACCATTTAATACAATATTCTGGGTGCTCTTTAATTTCACATTGCCATTTTCAGACGCTGTCTATAGACTGATTCAGCCTTTGATTCACTCTGTAATACAGTAGCTTTGATCTCGACTGGTCTTTCACAGGGCAGGGAGTTCGCAGACACTTCCTCCTCTTCCAAAACACCTGCTGCATGCACTCCTCAGAGAAACAACTGCATTCTAATCCCCCTGCCAAAAGTATTTAGCTAATTTCCTGTTTGACTACCACTCTCAACATGTTCCTCAATCCAATATAGAAATGTCTCACTGTACTGCCTCTCAAATAGCCTTTTTTTTAACAATCTGGGCAACTTCTTATATTAGAGGTTTATGTTTACCATGTCAAATAGGTGGCAATTCAGGGGCTTAAGGATGTCCACTCAGAATGTGGCCCTTTCATAAGGTCAAGTCTCGTCAGGAAATGAAAGCGAATGAAAAGAAATGGCATGACTGTCTGTCTGACTGCCCATGTGACTGTTGATTGTAAGGCAGATAAATTACCTGAATGTTATGTATCACTTATGCATCATAGTTATATAATACCTCATCCCCAAGCAAAAATCCCATTCGGAGGGCTGTTACATTTTTATAGGATTTATCCCATTGTCCCACCATGTGCCCCCCCCAGCCCCACCCTTTCTGTCAGCTTTCAACAATCCCAGCCTTTGTTTTTGGAATGAGAAGCAGCATTCTTCCAGAAGGATGACCTCTTCTGTCTCCACAGGGACTGGCACTGAGGACACGACCCTGCTGCCCGTGGATTGGATACATTGCGCTACCCAGATCAGCCTATTCAGACTCATAGCTCCTCAGTGGGGCAAATCACTTTGTGTAGTTCACTGGGGAAAGAGGAGGAAGCTGACTTTATGGGTCCCTTTCAACAAGTTGGAAATCGCAAATTCAACAATGAGAGGTTTGGAAGGAATCAGTGGCTAACAGCAAGCATTTCAAAGCAACCACTAGCCTGCTTTCAGTGGAGTGGCTGTGTGTGTTTTTTTTCAGAGATTCCACCCTAAATACAGAGAATGCCAGACTTTGATGACAAAGTTTGATGACAAAATTTGCCCACAAAGGACCACCGTGCCACCTTCCTGTTTAAGTGAGCACAGCACAAGGTGAGTCCAAAAATGTCTTGTAACTTTATGCTGCTGCATAAATGATGTAATATGCAAGGGATACATGTATACTGTAGGTAAGAAAGTAATACTATGTGTATGTTGTGTAGTAAGCTGTTAGTAGCCCATGTGCCTCACCCTAATAATTTGGTCTATTTTCACTAACACATTGTTCGTGGCCGGTGTGTGTGCTTGTCTGCAGACTTTTGTACAGCTTTGACAGTGCTACTGTATAGTAGTGGTGACGCTTGGCTTGCACGTGCAAATTGAGCACACACAACATTCTATAATAGAATTGTGTTATTTGAAGTGTCAAATTAAAAGCTGATTTAACATGTCAAATAGTGTTATTTGACGTGTATCTTTTTTGACATGCGAAAACCCAAATGGTGTTCAATGTGCCTCACCCTAATAATTTGGTCTATTTTCACTTCTTAATTTCACCTACTGTTCTAACTTGGTGGTGCACATGTAGCCTATAACCTGTTTTAGAGAAATGTAATCATCAAATGTAAGAGCTTCCATTGTCTGCTTATATATGTCCCTTTTATTTATCCTACGGTTGTGGCTTGGTGTACGCAAAGGACTGTAAGAACGGCCCATGTTCTGAATTCTGTCGCGGTACATTTCAAAAGTGCTGTACAAATAGTTATATTGACTTGCTCATTAATGTCTTAATCGAAATTATGGATTGCCTCTTATCCCCTTGTCGTCCTCTTATGCCATAGTTTGTGCATCTCAATTGTCAGTAGAAACCACATTTGTGTAAGAAAGTCAGCCATATCAGCTAAGTTTTTTAAATGGCAGTAAATGAGGCTGAATTAACTGTTTCACTGCCAGACTAGGCTCCTCTGATAACCAGGTGTAGCAGTGGTAAGGTGTTGGGATTGCTGTTGGGACTCTGCTGCTGGGACAGCTTTATATAGGCCCTAACAGTTTGTGGGCACTGTTTGTCACCATTATAGTGCAATTAATGTATTGTTTAGTGTTGTGTTGTGTAGTGGCTTTGTTGGCATGCATCCCACTTTTTCTATTTTTGCCCCACCAAGATTTACATGCTAAAATCGCCACTGACCATTGGTGATAACAATGAGATAAGACTCAAGAACTGTCAGAAAAGTTAAGAAACTTTTTTTTTTGCCAGTCCTGAACCCAGACAGCTGTCAGTACAGGGTCTGCTACGATTATTTCATTACTGGTAAGTCAAATCTGATCAATTTCGAGTTTAGTTTAGCTGTTATGTTAATCAGATGTTAACACTGTATACAGTACATTTGCCAAAATTAGCTAGCTAGACCATGAAAAGGGGAGATGCAAATTAAATTTAAAAAATAAAAAATATCATATAATAAACACATTTTTTTAAATTAATTAAACTGGACATAGGACAACCTGCCTTGTTGACTATTGGTTGCTCCAGCCCAACAATTGATGTAATCTTTATATGAAACGAAAACACCTGAATGAATTAAACACAACCATACACTTAAGTCCCCTGATGGTATAGGTGACCTGAAGAAGTGATATACAGTACTAACATCAGGAGTGCTTCTCATTTGTTTATGCACTGTAGGTTCACCAGCTGACCCCTATCAAGACACCCATGTCGACTGGATTCCCACTGTAAAGATGAGCAATGCTGCAGCAGCAACAGTTTCTGCTTCTACTTCGTCCTTTCCCAGCTATGAAAGGAGACATCCTTCAGTTATACGAGATGGTTGTCGTATGTTGTACTTTGGACTAGCTGAATGATTCTGTTGTGCCATTTGAGTAGAGAGCACCTTCACCTTGTCGTCAAGACAGAAGTGCCCCCTTAAATCATATGAATGTATAAAATGTATTTTGAAAAGTGTTAAAGACTATTGTTCATGACATTGTAAACATTCTGTACTTTAATAAAACACTATATTTTTGTATGGGTGAAATTAAAAGTATTGTTCTCTCTGCTTTACCTAGCCCCATTGAATAGAAAGTGTTTCTTATAGCCCAACTATTTTATTTATTTTACAATTTATACACATTTAGCATAGACAATGTAATTGTTGTGATAGTCTTAAGCAAACCATCTTCATTAACACTGTAGCACCTCTCAGTGCCACTCAGACCTTCTACGAGAAAAGTATCTGGCATTGAAATTGGTAGTAGTAGTTGTATGTTTTAAGCTAAGGATCCCATCATCTCCTTCCAGACATTTCACCGCCTAGATTACAACGGTTGGATTTTAACTAAACAATTTAATGTCAGCACAAGGCATGTACAAAATCCAGTGTAATGATTAGCCTCATATACATTGTCAACTGGTATCATTTTTAAATTGAGAACATATAGCTGAACAATATGTAAACCATGTGTAAGTTAAGCTTCTCTGCTTCAGATGCACAATGGCAAAGGCTGCATTGCAAATGCCCATAAGGCTAATGCCATCATACTGTAGGCCAGTGGTTCCCAACACCAGTCCTCGAGTACCTCCAACAGTACATTTTATTCTAGTCCTGGACAAACACACCTGATTCAACTTATCAACTAATCATCAGGCCCTCTGAGTTGAATCAGGTACAATGCATTCGGGAAGTATTCAGAACCCTTGACTTTTTAACATTTTGTTATGTTACAGCCTTATTCTAAAATGTATGAAATATTTTTTCAATCTACAAATATTTTTTCAATCTCATCAATCTACACACAATACATCATAATGACAAAACAGGTTTTTAGACATTTTGGCAAATGTATTAAAAAATATATATAATAAATACCATAATTTACGTAAGTACCCTTTGTTATGAGAATGAACATTAAGGTCAGGTGCATCCTGTTTCCATTGATCATCCTTGAGTTGTTTCTACAACTTGATTGGAGTCCACCTGTGGTAAATTCAATTGATTGGACATGATTTGGAAAGGCACGCACCTGTCTATATAAGGTTGACAGTGTATGGCAGATCAAAGCCATGAGGTCGAAGGAATTGTCTGTAGAGCGCTGAGACAGGATTGTGTCGAGGCACTAACTCGTATCTAAAGGATAGACATTTTAGTAACATGTAGGCTGTTTTTTACTTAAGCATAATTTTAGGTGAACGAAAAAAGTCAATACCATACCTTGATCCCTGATCTATGGGGAAACAGACTTCTGTTCCAGCCCAGAAATAGTACACTTGATTATTAACTAATAAGGTTTGATACATTGAATCAGGTGTGTTCATGCTGGGCTGGAACATAAGCATGCACACCCAGCAGGGTTGGCCTGCTCCAGTTTTAATAGGTTTATACATTTTTGTGTGACTTTTAAACTATATTTTTGTTCACCAAATGTGCTAACATATAATTATACTCAAATAAGACAGTACTGAATTGCTAGTTATATAGCTCTGTCTTCAGTTTCTCACTAGGGAATGGAACTGAAGAATATCTTCATAATGTCCTCCCATAGTTACCTGCCCTATACAGAGTAGCCTTGTCTCCCTTCTCTGACAGCTGGAACTGCTAGCTAATCCTTTCACCCTCTTCCGTGGCTGTTAGCTACCTAGCTACAAATGCATTTAGAGTTACAACGATAAATACATCAAGAAGCTAACCAGCTAATATGACGTTAGCAAGCTGGTGACATTTAATTCACTTAGCTAGCTATACATTATAAAAAGTTAACTAGTGAACATTACATATCAGCTCATGAGTTAGCCTGCACACTATGTTTCTGTAGAAAGCTAGCTAGCTAATAATAATTTTTGATCATTTTCAAAACATTTACTTTCTTGAATAGGTTCTCCCAATTCCTCTGTTTTCTGTGTCCTTAAAAAAACGAAATAATGGGCAATCTTCCGAAGTTTCCAGTGGTAGCAAAAGGCAGCCAGCCATGTGGACGATTGGATAACTTCCAACAGGCTGACTTTGGTCTTCCAACATGGCGCCTGGTGCATTTTGCTAGCTGATTTGTGATGCAACCACAAGCTCTCTATAGAAAATTACTATCAAACAACAATGGAACATTCTATTGGGTATTTGGTTACTCTTTGCCATTAGATCAAATGATTTACCTAGACTGATTAAATCATTTACCTAGACTGACTCATTAAAAAAAAACAATGTTGCAAAGTGCAGAACTATTTGTTTTAGGGAAATTGGTCATACTGGGAAAAAATACAATTCCAAGAGATCCAAATCTGATAGTGTATTGGTTATTTAATTGCCACCAGTAATAGTGTGTTGTATAGCAATACTCAGCATGCTAATATGAAAGGTGTGCTCTGCCCTGTGTTGAGTTGCCACAGCATCTTAGCACAAGGATGTAGGTAAATATCTCTAAAAAAAAACATGGGTGATTATAAGCTCTTCTGTCCCTTGCTGTGGAGACTTGCTTCCATTCAGCCGCAAGAGCATTAGTGAAATCCAGCACTGATGTTGGGCGATTAGGCCTGGCACGCAGTCGGCGTTCCAATTCATCCAAAAGGTGAATTGGGTTGAGGTCAGAGCTCCGTGCAAACTGACTTGTTAGAAAGGTGCCACGTTGAAAGTCAGAGGTCTTCAGTAAAGCCATGCTACTGCCAATGTTTGTCTTTGAAGATTTCATGGCTGTGTGTTCAATTTTATATACCTGTCAGCAACGGGTGTGGCTGAAATAGCCAAATTCACTCATTTGAAGGTGTGTCCACATACTTTTGTATATATAGTGTACATGTCCGCACATACACACAACAAGTAGGTCACATGGGGGAGAAGCATTGTTCCATGAGGTGTTGCTTTATTTGTTTTTTATAAACCAGGTTAGCTGTTCACTTGCGCTATATAAGATGGAAGGCAGTTCCATGCACTCGTGGCTCTGTATTCCTTGGATTTGTTCTGGACCTGGGGGCTGTGAAAAGACCTCTAGTGGCATTTCTGGTGGGGTTAGTGTGTTTCAGTGCTGTGTGTAAATTGTCTACTCAAACAAATAGTCTAGACTAGAGATTGCTCAGTGTGATGACATTAAGCTGTAAAACATGAATGCATTCATGATTAGGATACATGTATAAGCAAGATGACATTTTGTGATTCCTCTGTCTCCATTCCACCCATATTGTATAATAAGCATGAACTCAAGATTGTAGTGAATGCCTCCAGTGACGATATGTTAATGAGTTTAGTCATGTTTAATGTATTTTTCTGCCATGTGTTCTACTGTATACTCCAACCAGTCATCAAATTGACTATATAGTTCATTCATAGTATTACCACCGTTCACAGCAGTGGCAATATGGCCGCCTTGAGAAGTGTCCACATTCATTTGATGGATCCAAAGAAATAGATTCATTCATGACCTTAGTATTTATGAGAGACACACGAGGAGATGTGCTAATCCATTTCGCCATCTTGAAAATCCCATCTTATTTGATGTATCTAGGCATCATTCCATTTGGAGAGGTGGTGGGGATATGTCTCTGAAGGTAAATAATCAATCTGTGTGATTTAATTGGATTTCAGGAGTTCAGTTGCTGGTAAAGCAAAGCTCAAATCTTTCTTGCATAGTCAGGTTTTCATAGATAAGTTATTTAATCAGTAAGTTTAGTGATGAGGATGGACACATGCTAATGGTTCTATCAAGATAAACCTGTTCAGTTTTATATCATATGTATAGCATGGTTGGTGTGAATAACATACAGAAACCTTCTCAGGTCTCACAAGAGAAAAGCAGTCCTCTATCAACTACCCAGTCAAGGTGTTCACCGTATAGAACATTCACCATGTTGATATCTTGACTTTGGTCTTGACCAGTTATAAAGACTAATCAAGTACATTCTCAAGGATCAATAGTTATATGTGAGTGAATCATATTGATTACATGGAGATAAAGCAGCACCACAGAAGAATACTCTTTTGTGTTGCTTTTCTAGGTCTCGATAAATTAATGGCACATTGTGTCTGATTTATGAGTCTCCGGTCTGTATTTGTGCATTCTCAGCATTTGATTAAAAGACATGCAAACGTTTCGCCGACTGAACCACTCTATCCAACCAGAGTTTATGGCTGGCCTGGTTACAGTAATTGGGGACATTTCCACATGTAACAAGGCCAACCCCAGTGGGGCCCATTAGTAAGGATCCCTGCTTCCTCCAGTGTGGTTAATGGTTTGGTCCCTGTCCAGCTCCTTCATAGTGTATGAGCGCGTGCGTGTGAGGCTCTTTGTGATGTCTCTGTCACCATGGAGCTCGCAGTGAGACTCGCCGCCAGTCCCTCAAATCAATGGCAGTCAGAGGACAAACTCCAGAGTTGCCAAGTCCTGGAGCTGCCAAGCATTTGGAAAGGTTTTAATGGACTTGCACGAAGATCATTGACTGGTCTGATTGCAATATCTGTAGTACATATCAACCAGATTCAGTCTGCACATTTACTATATCTAGGTGCCACAGAGCTGAAAAGAGTGTAACGATACATTGAAATCACTAGTGAGTGCACAGAAGGTGCAGTGAGCATTTATAAATATCAATACAGTAAGGGTAACAACGGAGTAATAGCAAAAATGAATTTAAATAACTCCAATATTGTCTGGGTTAAGTTGTCTTATTGTCAGATAAATCAAATATGATTTTTCTTAGGGGGGTTCTCATTCATCACAATCTCCCCAGAGAGAGGATTTGTATTGTGTGATGTGCTTTGGTATTCTTCTGCTCCTCAGAAAAGCTTTGCATGTAAAACAAGCTGAGCTCACATCATGAATATAAACATTTAATGTATCTACACAGGGATGGCTCTCTGCTTGTCTGGCTTTTTAAGCTCAAGACTTTCAATAAGAGTTTCTTTACAGATCCTTATTTTTAATAATACCCTTATTATGACCAGTGGCTAGCTTTGGAAATGTGTCTGAATGATAAAATAAGGGGCATGTGTTTGAGTGCGTGCATGTCTGCATATGCGTGTACCATACACTGGGTGTACAAAACATTAGGAACTATTTCCATGACATAGACTGACCAGGTGAATCCAGGTGAAAGCTATGATCCCTTGATGATGTCACCTGTTAAATCCACTTCAATCAGTGTAGATGAAGGGGAGGAGACCGGTTAAAGAAGGATTTTTTTTTAGCCTTGAGACAATTGAGACATGGATTGTGTATTGTAACGGTTTTGACTTGAGGTTATTATTTATAGGGGTGCCAGGTAGGTTGTGCCTACCAGAGAAAACATTGGTTTCTCCTTTTAGTTTGGGTGGGAATGAGTCCCATCTGGTCCGTCAAGTCTACACCAATACAAAGGACTCATGTAAAAGTCAGGATGGAAATAAACTTTTCATAAACCCTTAAAACATTGGAAAGAACTTCCAAAACAACTATATTCTTTTGCGTGGGTTGTATTAACAACATCAATGATTACACACACATATAATATAACACAATGAATTCTGGTTCCTCCAGAAATGTCCTGTACCACGGGCCTAAAAAGAGTCCTCCTGCCCGGTAGAGTTCAGGGAACTCAAGTGACTTCTGTCACGCAATGTTGCGTAAACCCAGTATTAAACATACCATCAATATAACAATTATTTTACCACAGAACTTAAAGCGTATCAACTCTTACTAAGTCCTCAACTACAACTAACTACAACTAACTACATAAATCATCACAGTATACCTCACATCAAAACAAATGAAATACCGTATACAAAAAGGTTGTAGTCAGTCGGTCAGTCAGACAATCCAGTAAGTCCACGGACGCAAAGAGTGGATCCGATCCTGGGTAAACTCTCTTAGGCTACAAAACACATGTTTAATGGCAACACAACAAACGGAATAGAGAAGCTTCGGAACTGAGGGTTGAACACATCCTCAGTCACGTCTCCATCACAACCCCACTTTTGCGCAGCTGATGCTGGCTATTTAATTGGGAATTAAAGGGAAAGCGTCCTATTGGAAGGAGCTGCACTGAGACGGTTCAGAAAAATTCAGGGCCGTCACACACCCCCTCCCCTGGAAAAAGCCGACCATTGCCCTGGAAGGCACATCTTGGTCGGGGAAACCGAGAAAGGTCTCCTCATCACTTTCCTCTACAAAAATATTCATTACTTTTTGGAGCTCACGCTCCTCAGCTGAGGGGTCACAGGCCTTAAAGTGTGAGACTTCTGGGTCTGGGAATCCGACAAAAGTCTCCTCACTTTCCTCTTCAACGATATCCAGGACCTTGCGGCGCTCAATCGCCTCCAATTCCTCAGCCGAGGGGTAACAGGCCTTAAGGCGTGAGACATGGACAATGCGCATATCTTCACCTGTGTCCTCTTTCACCACTCGGTAGTTCAAAGGGCCCATCTGGTCCACAATCCTATATGGTCCTTGCCATTTAGGAGCGAGCTTGGCCGAGACGAATTGTTCAGCTTTCGAGTAAGGATGAGAGCGAAGCCACACCCGATCACGAAGCTGAAACTGCATGTCTCGTCTGTTCTTATCATAATTTCTCTTCTGCTTGAGTCAAGCCTGGATCATGTTCTTTGAGACAAGAGCTCTCAAGTCATGGAGATGGACTACCTGGTCATAGCAAGCAGCGTCTGGAGTAAGCTGCTGGGGCTGTAGCACCATATCCAAGGGTCCTCGGAGAGGACGACTTAGGTTCAGCTCTGCAGGTGTGACTCCAGTGGACTCTTGCACAGCAGAATTCAGGGCAAATCGAAACTCGTGAAGGTGCTTGTCCCAGTGTTTGTGCTGGGTCCCTACATAGGAAGCAATCATTGTCTTCAAGGTTCGATTTACTCTCTCAGTGAGATTGGTCTGTGGGTGATAGGCCGTGGTCAACTTCTGTCTCAGGTTCCATCTTTGGCAGGTCTCCTCAAAGAGATCAGAGACAAATTGGGAACCTCGATCAGACAGGATGTAATCAGGCACTCCCCAGCGAGTCAGGATCTCTTTCGTAAGGATGTTAGAGACAGTCCTTGCTGTGGCCTGACGCAGGGAAAAGAGCTCCACCCACTTTGAATAGTAATCAACAAAAACAAGCATATACACATTCTGATTGGAGCTTCTAGGAAATGGACCCATCAAATCCACTCCTAACATTTCCCAAGGTCGGGTAACCACCGTTTGCTGCAACTTGCCAGCAGGCTTTCTACCTTCTGGTTTGTACATTTGACAAACCTGACAGTTTCGGATGTGTGACTTCACATCCATGCTCAGATGTGGCCAGTACAGTAATGCTTGCAACCGCTTGTAGGTTTTGAACCTGCCCAAATGACCAGCTAATGGGTCTTCATGGAAATGTTGAATCAGTTGAAGGCGTAGAGTTTCAGGTATGTACATTTGGTAGAGTGTTCTGTGAGGTAGTTGTACAACTCGGTAGACTTTGTCTTCAATGATGGTCAGCTTTGTGGTAGGATTGACCATCTTTTCTCCATCCTCCAGGATAGTCTGGTACAAAGCCTGTACTTCTGGATCATCCTGTTGGGCTTTCCATATGGCCTCATCAGAAATGGGAAAGTCCGTTTTGGGAGAGTCTCGACTGCTTGACAGGACAGTAGCACATGTAATATGAGGGCCACCGTTATCACAAGCAGGAGCTCTGGACAAGGCATCTGGAACATTGTTGTATTTTCCTTTCCTGTATTCCACTGCAAAGGTGAACTCTTGCAACCGTAGAGCCCATCTTATGAGTCTGGTAGTTGGTTTGTTGGTCTTGAACACCCACACAAGGGAGGAATGGTCAGTGACCACAGTGAAGTGTCTACCCTCCAGGTAGTACCTCCACTTTTCCAAAGCCCAGACAACTGCAAGGCACTCTTGCTCGGTTGTGGAGTAGTTCCGTTCTGCTCCATTCAATGTCCGACTGGCGAACGCTAGCACTTCTTCAGTGCCAAGTCCAGTCTGTTGGACTAGGACAGCACCAAGTCCAACATCACTTGCATCAGTGTAAACAACAAAAGGGCAATCAAAGTTGGGATGACCTAAAATGGGAGGTGTGACGAGATGTCGTTTCAGGGTTTCAAAGGAGGTCTGGCACTCTGCCGTCCATTGGAATTTCGCTCCTTTTCGCTTCAACGCGATGAGGGGTTCTTCCACCTGGGAGAAGTTCGACACAAACCGATGGTACCATCCAGCCATACCAAGGAACCATTGAAGGGCCTTGAGTGTGGTTGGCACAGGGAAGTCTTGTACAGCCTTTGTCTTTTCAGGATCCACATGAATGCCGTCGAAAGACACAATATGGCCAAGGAACTTCAGGGAGGTTTGGCAGAAGTTGCTCTTCTTCATATTCAAGGTCAGACCAGCTTCTCGTAGCTTGTCCAACACTGCTTGAAGATCTTGAAAGTGTCTTTCTCTGTTCTGAGAGTAGATAATTATATCGTCCAGGTAGACGAAACAGATCTTCCCTTTGAGCTCACCTAACGCAATCTCCATGAGTCTTTGGAAAGTGGCAGGGGCATTCTTTAATCCAAAGGGCATCACCTTAAAGGAAAACAAGCCCTCAGCACAGACAAAAGCAGTCTTGTCCTTGCTTTCCTGGTCCATCTCAACCTGCCAATAACCACTATTGAGGTCAAGGGTAGTGAACACAACAGCGCCAGACAATGACTCCAGGATCTCATGGATGGTGGGAAGAGGATAGGCATCAGTCTGGGAAACATTGTTGGTCTTCCTATAGTCCACACAAAATCTAAGACCACCAGTCTTTTTTGGGATGAGGACAACAGGCGCAGCCCAGGGAGAGGAGGAACGTTCTATTATATTTTGTGTCAACATATCATTAATGATTCCCTTTTGGATGATTAGCTTCGCTGGGGACAAACGATATGGCTTTTGCTTGATCGGCATTTCCTGTGTAAGGAATATTTTGTGCTTCAGGAGCCCGGTGCGTCCTAGCTTTGAAGTACATACATCAGCATTATTCTGCAGCTGTTCCAACAGCCTTAACTCCTCTGGCTGTTCCAGCTGAGCTCTTCTCACAGCCTGTAAAAGGAGATCGTCAGAAGGATTATCGAGGGTTAGTGGTACCGGAGCAATGGCAGAGAAGACATTTGAACCCCAATCATGTAACTTCATAGCTTCTGATTGGAAGAAATGCTTCTTGCTCGGATTGTATGGAAACCAGTAGCAATTGTGTGCGATATCAATCTGGACACCACTGAAGTACATGAAATCAATTCCCAACACGACAGGAAAAGCAAGGTTCCTGGTTTGTAGGATAACAGAAGGAATCATATAGGAGCGGTTACACAGGCGGAACTCTACCTCACTCCATCCAAGTGGTCGTCTAGCCTCACCATCAGCCAGATAGAGTGGACCTTCTGTCCACGGCTTCAAGTTGTATTGTGGACCGTTAACCTCCTTCCACAGTTTCTCATTGAGCAGTGTGTAGGATGACCCGGTATCCAAGATGGCTCTTCCTGTCCATGGGCCTATGGACAGGGGTAACACCAGTTGGTGCGGTATTAACTGAAAGGAAGGGGATGTCGATGGGGGGGCGTAGGCAGTGACTCTTGGGGTTTCAGCTCTGGTTAAAGCACCCAGAGTAGGATGGTCATTCCTGCGAAGAGAGTTAGGTGTGTTGGCCTGTTGTGATTTGTGGTTTCTGGAAGGGTTTACTTGATACGGTCTTGGACATGTAGCTGAAGAATGTCCCTTTTGGCTACATCTCCAACAGAACATGAGAGGGGTCTTGGCTGGAGACTCTGGCTGCTGTTGTTAAACTCTCTTAGGCTACAAAACACACGTTTAACGGCAACAAAACAAATGGAATAGAGAAGCTTCGGAACTGAGGGTTGAACACATCCTCAGTCACGTCTCCATCACAACCCCACTTTTGCGCAGCTGATGCTGGCTATTTAATTGGGAATTAAAGGGAAAGCGTCCTATTGGAAGGAGCTGCACTGAGACGGTTCAGAAAAATTCAGGGCCGTCACAGTATGTGTGCCATTCAGAGGGTGAATGGGCAAGACAAAAAAATTGAAGTCCCTTTGAACAGGGTATGGTACTGTAGTAGGTGCCGGGCCAGGCGCACCGGTTTGTGTCAAGAACTGCAAGGCTGCTGGGTTTTTCACACTTTTCCATGTGTTTTCCATGTGTATCAAGAATGGTCCACCACCCAAAGGATATGCAGACAAATTGATACAACTGCGGGAAGCATTGGAGTCAACATGGGCCAGCATCACTGTGGAATGCTTTCGACACCTTGTAGAGTCCATGCCCCGACGAATTGAGGATGTTCTGAGAGGTGGGGTGCAACTCAATATTGGGAAGGAGTTCCGCATGTTTGGTATAACATGTGAACGCAGCATGTGAAGTGTTGGTCCCATCTTTCATGACCTTAAATGCACAAAAGCATATCTCTCAAATGTTTTGTACACATGTGTGTACATCCCTGTTAGTGAGCATTTCTCCTTTTCCAAGATAATCCATCCACCTGACGGTGTGGCATACCAAGAAGCTGATTTAAACAGCATGGTAATTACACAGGTGCACCTTGTGCTGGAGACACTAAAAGGCTACTCTAAAATGTGCAGCTTTGTCACACAACACAATGCCACAGATGTCTCAAGTTGAGGGAGTGTGCAATTGGCATGCTGACTGCAGAAAAGTCCACCAGAGTTGTTGCCAGAGAATGTTTGAATGTTAATTTCTCTACCGTAAGCTGCTTCCAATGTCGTTGTAGAGAATTTGGCAGTACGTCCAACCGGCCTCACAACCGCAGACCTAGTCTTACCACGCCTACCAGTACATCAACATCTGGCTTCTGCACCTGCGGGATGGTTTGAGACGAGCCACCTGGACAGCTCATAAAACTGTGTGTTTGCACAACCTAAGTATTTCAGCACAACTATAAGAATCCATCTCAGGGAAGCTCATCTGCATGCTCATCATCCTCAACCAGGGTCTTGACCTGACAGCAGTTTGGCGTTGTAACCAACTTCAGTGGGCAAATGCTCACCTTCAATGGCCACTGGCAAGCTGGAGAAGTGTGCCCTTCACGGATGAATCCAGTTTCAACTGTATCAGGCAGATGGCAGACAGCATGTATGGAATCGTGTGGGCAAGTGGTTTGCTGATGTCAACATTGTGAACACAGTGCCCCAGGGTGGCGGTGGGGTTATGGTATTGGCAGGCATGAGCTACGGACAATGAACACAATTGCATTTTATCAATTGCAATTTGAATTGATCCTGAGGCCCTTTATCATGCCATTAATTTGCCGCCTTCACCTCATGTTTCAGGATGATAATGCACAGCCCCATGTCGCAAGGATCTGTACACAATTCCTGGAAGCTGAAAATATCCCAGTTCTTACATGGCCTGCTTACTTACCAGACATGTTATCCATTGAGCATGTTTGGGATCCTCTGGATTGACGTGTACGACAGCGTGTTCCAGTTCACAGCAATATCCAGAATCTTCCCACAGCCATTGAATCAGTTGGACAACATTCAACAGGTCACAAACATCAGCCTGATCAACTCTTTGCGAAGGACATGCAAATGGTTGTCGCACCAGATACTGACTAGTTTTGTGATCCACATACCTACCTTTTTTTAAGGTACTGTATCTGTGACCAAATGATGCATATCTGTATTCCCAGTCATGTGTTATCCATAGATTAGGGCCTTATTTATTTTATTTGACTGATTTCCTTATTTGAACTGTAACTCAAATCTTTGAAATTGTTGCATGTTTATTTTTGTTCAGTATTGTTGGACATAAGACTGTAAAAACACCAGAAAATCAGCTCCAAGTGGTTTACATTTGTGGTTCAGGATAAACATAAATACTTTACTGAGAAACGGTAGCCACAGGATCACAGTACACTAGAAAAATAACAAACACTAAGTCTCGGTTTGTTGTTTATTGGTTTTGTTGCTAAGGATTACACGATGCGGTTAATCTTTACGGCTGGGACTGCAAGTTTGTGTTCCATTTTTTTGCGAGGATTCCACGAGTGCTAGCTGGCTGTACTACAGACACCTTTCGTCGTCGTGGGAAGACTCATTGTTATCTTTTCGGAAAACAACTGGTTGCAGTAAAGAGCCAACCTGGATACAAAGGAGATCGTGATGGAAATCGACGAGTACCAACAGCTTTACACTAAGGAGGAACAACATACTCCATCATGGAAAGATCCGACGACCTCACTTAATAACTTCAACCCAACAAAAATAGAAAACAGATTAGTCCACAGACACGGACGATTTACTTACCGTTGAAGTAGAGGCTAGTGCTCTGGCTGGAATCCATTCAACACTGGAAAAGTTGTGTGAAGAGGTAGCAGGGCTGAGGGGGGAGTTTGGAGTTTAGCCAGAGTGAAATTCTCACACTCCAAGGAGAGAATAAGGCTCTCACAGCCAAGGTAAAAATCCACGATTCCAACATGGATTGTCTACTCAGGGAAAACAGGGTGATGAAGGAGTTGCTACTAGACATACAAAGTCGTAGCATGCGTGAAAATCGATTTTTTTTCCCAGGAAGACACATCCAATAATCCAGAGGGCGCAATCAGAGAACTCATGCAATCCGCCTTGAAACTTCATAAAGAGACTGTAAACAAGGTGGCTTTCCACCGAGTACACAGACTTGGAGCTCGGAGCGACAAGACCAAGGGTCCCCGACTGATCATCACAAAATTTGAACACTACCAATTAAAGGATCAAAAGCAGGGGAAGGGAGCTTAAAGGGACCAAATCCGGTCTAAATGATCCATTTCCAAGGGAGATAAACGAAGGTCGTGAAAGACTGTATCCGGTACAAAGGCAACAAAGGGAGAAGGGTAAGCATGCCTTTCTCATTGTGGACAACCTCTTTATAGATGGACAGCTATTCCGAGACAGCTCCATAACACCATGGCTGTACTAAATTCTACAGGGACTTCAGGTTACGAAAAAAAGAAAGTATGGGAACTGTAAAAATATCTGAACACTATGAAGTGGATATGAACACACACATACTCAGTTACATGCTCGCTTACACATACAGACTTATATATACACACACACACCTGATCTCGCTCTCCTCTCTCTCTCTTCTCTCTTCTCTATTGTTGAACTGTTTTATAATTTAATATGTTTGTTTATCTATTTTTTTATGTATTTGTCTACAAGTTTATATATGTTTACAACAAGCAAGGGGAAGATATCAGAATAGGGGCATTGGGGAATGATAACATGTTGACCGGAATACATTTGTACTGTAGTGAAGCCTTCTCTAGAGTAATGCAAGGTGACTTTCATGATCATGTGAAACGTCAATTCCTATGGAAATGCTGGGATGTGTTTTTCAATGATGTTAAAGGTAATTATGATGCAACTATGACGGTGATACGATATGGATTACAATTATCATCATGAATATTAAGGCTATACGCACTACATGTTACATACATAGATACTCAACCATGCACATTGGAGGAGTTATTATTTGCATTTTATTGCATTCAATAAGTATTTGATCACCTACCAACCAGTAAGAATTCCGGCTCTCACAGACCTGTTAGTTTTTCTTTAAGAAGTCCTCCTGTTCTCCACTCATTACCTGTATTAACTGCCCCTGTTTGAACTTGTTACCTGTATAAAAGACACCTGTCCACACACTCAATCAAACAGACTCCAACCTCTCCACAATGGCCAAGACCAGACAGCTGTATAAGGACATCAGGTATAAAATTGTAGACCTGCACAAGGCTGGGATGGGCTACAGGACAATAGGCAAGCAGCTTGGTGAGAAGGCAACAACTGTTGGCGCAATTATTAGAAAATGGAAGAAGTTCAAGATGACGGTCAATCACCCTCGGTCTGGGGCTCCATGCAAGATCTCACCACGTGGGCATCAATGATCATGAGGAAGGTGAGGGATCAGCCGAGAACTACACGGCAGGACCTGGTCAATGACCTGAAGAGAGCTGGGACCACAGTCTCAAAGAAAACCATTAGTAATACACTACGCCGTCATGGATTAAAATCCTGCAGCGCACGCAAGGTCCCCCTGTTCAAGCCAACGCATGTCCAGGCCCGTCTGAAGTTTGCCAATGACCATCTGGATGATCCAGAGGAGGAATGGGAGAAGGTCATGTGGTCTGATGAGACAAAAATAGAGCTTTTTGGTCTAAACTCCACTCGCCGTATTTGGAGGAAGAAGAAGGATGAATACAACACCAAGAACACCATTCCAACCGTGAAGCATGGAGGTGGAAACATAATTCTTTGGGGATGCTTTTCTGCAAAGGGGACAGGACGACTGCACCGTATTGAGGGGAGAATGGATGGGGCCATGTATCGCGAGATCTTGGCCAACAACCTCCTTCCCTCAGTAAGAGCATTGAAGATGGGTCGTGGCTGGGTCTTCCAGCATGACAACGACCTGAAACACACAGCCAGGGCAACTAAGGATTGGCTCCGTAAGAAGCATTTCAAGGTCCTGGAGTGGCCTAGCCAGTCTCCAGACCTGAACCCAATAGAACATCTTTGCAGGGTACTGAAAGTCCATATTGCCCAGCGACAGCCCCGAAACTTGAAGGATCTGGAAAAGGTCTGTATGGAGGAGTGGGCCAAAATCCCTGCTGCAGTGTGTGTAAACCTGGTCAAGAACTACAGGAAACATATGATCTCTGTAATTGCAAACAAAGGATTCTGAACCAAATATTAAGTTCTGCTTTTCTGATGTATCAAATACTTATGTCATGCAATAAAATGCAAATTAATTACTTAAAAATCATACAATGTGATTTTCTGGATTTTTGTTTTAGATTCCGTCTTTCACAGTTGAAGTGTACCTATGATAAAAATTACAGACCTCTACATGCTTTGTAAGTAGGAAAACCTGCAAAATTGGCAGTGTATCAAATACTTGTTCTCCCCACTGTATAAGCACAGCACATATAAGCCTGGGATATCAACCATTCAAAGTTGGCCTTAGTGTGTGAGTGACCATAGAATAGTCTTAGTGAGTGACCATAGAATTCTATAAGAGTGACCTTACTGAGTAAAGTATGTCATTGTCACGACTTAACACAGTCAAAAAGTCACAATTATTTCCAAACCCTGCCCATTTCCACAATTTATCTTTTTAAAATGTGATATTAAATCTAACCCTAACTATTGAATGGCAAGTTTGATGCGTTGGTCCGACAGACCTTCCGTGTATTTGGGCGGAAAAGTCTGGGAATGAGATGTAGGTGTAATGTGACTAACATGACATCACTTTAGAGCGTTTGCCATCCTTCAGCACGTCACCCCGACTAGCATCACCACCCTGGATGGTTCCGACATAGAATATGTGGACATCTATAAGTACCTAGGTGTCTGGCTAGACTGTAAACTCTCCTTCCAGACTCATATCAAACATCTCCAATCTAAAATCAAATCTAGAGTCGGCTTTCTATTCCGCAACAAAGCCTCCTTCACTCACGCCGCCAAACTTACTCTAGTAAAACTGACTATCCTACCGATCCTCGATTTTGGCGATGTCATCTACAAAATAGCTTCCAATACTCTACTCAGCAAACTGGATGCAGTTTATCACAGTGCCATCCGTTTTGTTACTAAAGCACCTTATGCCACCCACCACTGCGACCTGTATGCTCTAGTCCGCTGGTCCTCGCTACATATTCGTCGCCAGACCCACTGGCTCCAGGTCATCTACAAGTCCATGCTAGGTAAAGCTCCGCCTTATCTCAGTTCACTGGTCACGATGACAACACCCACGTAGCACGCGCTCCAGCAGGTGTATCTCACTGATCATCCCTAAAGCCAACACCTCATTTGGCCAACTTTCCTTCCAGTTCTCTGCTGCCTGTGACTGGAACGAATTGCAAAAATCGCTGAAATTGGAGACTTTTATCTCCCTCACCAACTTTAAACATCTGCTATCTGAGCAGCAAACCGATCGCTGCAGCTCTACATAGTCCATCGGTAAATAGCCCACCCAATTTACCTACCTCATCCCCATACTGTTTTTATTTATTTACTTTTCTGCTCTTTTGCACACCAGTATCTCTGCCTGCACATGACCATCTGATCATTTATCACTCCAGTGTTAATCTGCTAAATTGTAATTATTCGCCTACCTCCTCATGCTTTTTGCACACAATGTATATAGACTCTTTTTTCTTTTTTCTACTGTGTTATTGACTTGTTTATTGTTTACTCCATGTGTAACTCTGTGTTGTTGTCTGTTCACACTGCTATGCTTTATCTTGGCCAGGTCGCAGTTGTAAATGAGAACTTGTTCTCAACTAGCCTACCTGGTTAAATAAAGATGAAATAAAAAATAAAAAATGTAACTGTTCCACGAAAATGCGCATATAAAAATAATACTAACTGGCATGCAGATCGGTAGAAATGGTTGGCTAAATTGTAAGCTTCCCCAAACGTCAAACTCATGAGCTGCCTATAGTCTTTACTATAAGACCCATTAAAAAAAGGTGAACGCGCAATCAACGGTCCGTCCAACTGATTCATTCTGGCGCCGGGCCCTGCAGAACAGTCCATTGGGTGGTGGGCCATTCTTGGTACACAAACTGGTGTGCCTGGAATCTACTACCATACCCCATTCAAAGACACTTACATCTTTTCTTTTGTCAGCGGGGGTGTAGGGTTTGAGCATAGCCTGAAGGTCGGGAGGGGCAGTTACTCTTGCTGCTCCGTAGGCAAGTACCATGGTCTTGTAGTGAAAAAGAGCAGGTGTTAATGTTTTGTATACTCAGTGTATAATGCACATTTTTATTTATTTATTTAACCAGGTAGGCAAGTTGAGAACAAGTTCTCATTTACAATTGCGACCTGGCCAAGATAAAGCAAAGCAGTTCAACACATACAACAACACAGAGTTACACATGGAGTAAAACAAACATACAGTCAATAATACAGTAGAAAAATAAGTCTATATACTATGTGAGCAAATGAGATGAGATAAGGGAGGTAAAGGCAAAAAAAGGCCATGGTGGCAAAGTAAATACAATATAGCAAGTAAAACACTTGAATGGTAGATTTGCAGTGGAAGAATGTGCAAAGTAGAAATAAAAAGAATGGGGTGCAAAGAAGCAAAATAAATAAATAAATAAAATAAATACAGTAGGGAAAGAGGTAGTTGTTTGGGCTAAATTATAGGTGGGCTATGTACAGGTGCAGTAATCTGTGAGCTGCTCTGACAGTTGGTGCTTAAAGCTAGTGAGGGACATAAGTGTGTCCAGTTACAGAGATTTTTGTAGTTCGTTCCAGTCATTGGCAGCAGAGAACTGGAAGGAGAGGCGGCCAAAGAAATAATTGGTTTTGGGGGTGACCAGAGAGATATACCTGCTGGAGCTCGTGCTACAGGTGGGTGATGCTATGGTGACCAGCGAGATGAGATAAGGGGGGACTTTACCTAGCAGGGTCTTGTAGATGCCATGGAGCCAGTGGGTTTGGCGACGAGTATGAAGCGAGGGCCAGCCAACGAGAGCGTACAGGTCGCAATGGTGGGTAGTATATGGGGCTTTGGTGACAAAACGAATTGCACTGTGATAGACTGCATCCAATTTGTTGAGTAGGGTATTGGAGGCTATTTTGTAAATGACATCGCCGAAGTCGAGGATTGGTAGGATGGTCAGTTTTACAAGGGTATGTTTGGCAGCATGAGTGAAGGATGCTTTGTTGCGAAATAGGAAGCCAATTCTAGATTTAACTTTGGATTGGAGATGTTTGATGTGGGTCTGGAAGGAGAGTTTACAGTCTAATCCGACACCTAGGTATTTGTAGTTGTCCACGTATTCTAAGTCAGAGCCATCCAGAGTAGTGATGTTGGACAGGCGGGCAGGTGCAGGCAGCGATCGGTTGAAGAGCATGCATTTAGTTTTACTTGTATTTAAGAGCAATTGGAGGACATGGAAGGAGAGTTGTGTGGCATTGTATGACATTGTCTCAGGAAAGTCTGGGTGGGCAATATACAGTATAGAAAAGGTGAAATTGTTTGCACACAAAAAAAGGAGGAATTCAGGAGACCAGGGGAGTCTCTCAAATTGAATTTAATTTAATTTACCTTGAATATTGCAGCCCATTTTTTTGTAGGCTATTAGCCAGACAAAACCCGCTGAGTTCAATAATAAATAGTGACTGGATTTATCTTCAAGTTGACTACTTCTTTCCTCATTGTTAGATTATTTGATGTGTAATTTTTATAAAACATGTTATAAATAGCAACTAAATAGCAGCTAAATACAGTATACAGTATACTGTACATTATGCATACACTGCATGATGAAACAATCCCTAGTAAGCTAGTGCTTTGAGGGTGGACTGACTATGATTAATTTAGGCATTAATAGACTGGTTTTACACACAACTTTCTATCCAAGCTGGGAGAAAGCGTGAGGATGGGTCATGCCGGACAGTTGTATATTCCAAAAAATCTATTGGTAGCTGATTAGTATGCGTTTGCATCAAACGTTTATTTTATATCTGAAATGTTTGAATTTCCAACTTTAATTACTAAACAAGTAATTACATTGTTGCCAGCAGTATGAAATGGCAGCATTGCGACACCATGTATAGCTTTGTGAAATGTTAGGCTTAACACATTTATCCATTAGCTAAAGCAAAGCTATACATGCCGTAGCACAACTGAAAGCCTATCAACAACTGAAAGCCAATAGGCATGCAGCCGCATAGACATGTCTCAATTCCAGCACCATGGACAGCGATTGCTAGTCTATTTTGTGTGGCTGTCTGGCTGACACATTTTATTTTAGGGAGGGGGAAGGGGGCCAAACAACAACCTTGCGGGAGTCCAGATAAACTGCATTATGCCAGTGCTCTGACACCGCCTGGTATAGAGGTCCTCGATGGCAGGGAGTGATGTGGACACCGAGGAACTTAAAGCTCTCAACCCTCTCCACTACAGGCCTGTCAATGTGACCCTGAGGGGCTCACATGTTAAGGATCAGTATGGCGAATGTTTGGTTGCCTACACGCACCACCTGGGAAGGACCTTCAGGACGTCCAGGATCCAGTTGCAGAGGGAGGTGTTCAGTCCCAGGGTCATGAGCTTAGTGATGAGCTTGGAGGGCACTATGGTGTTGAACAGCATTCTCACATAGGTGTTCCTTTTATCCAAGTCGGAAAGGGAAGTGTGGAGTGCAATAGAGATTGCATCATGTGGATCTGTTGGGGCGGTATGCAAATTGGAGTGGGTACAGGGTGTCTGGGATGATGGTGTTAATGTGAGCCATGACCAGCCTTTCAAAGCATTTCATGCTTACAGATGTGCTACGGGGCGATAGTCACTTAGACAGGTTACCATGTCATTCTTGAGCACAGGGACTATGGTGGTCTGCTTGAAACATGTAGGTATTACAGACTGGGCCAGGGAGAGGTTGAAAATATACTTGAACACACTTGCCAGCTGGTCAGTGAATGCTCTGAGTTCTCATCCTGGTAATATTTCTGGCCCCATGGCCTTGTAAATGTTAACCTGTTTAAAGGTGCTACTCACATTGGCTACGGAGAGCGAGAACACACAGTCATCTGCAGTGGTGGAAAAAGTCCTCAATTGTCATACTTGAGTAAAAGATACCTTAATAGAAAATGACTAGTCGTAAAAGTGAAAGTCACCCAGTGAAATAGTACTTAAAGAAGGTGTTTGGTTTTAAATATACTTAAGTATCAAAAGGACATTTAATTGCTCAAAAATAAAAAGTACATTATTTTCTTTAGGAATATAAAAGTTGTAAAAAATATAAATAGCACAGTAAAGTACAGATACTCCACAAAAATAATTAAGTAAAAATACTTTAAAGTACAACTTAAGAACTTTACACAACTGGTCATCCAGAACTGCTGGTGATCTCATGCATGGTTGAGTGTTGTTTGTCTAGAAGTGAGCATAGAAGGCATTTAGCTGGTTTGGAAGGCTTGCATCACTGGGCAGCTTGCAACTGGGTTTCCCTTTGTAATCTGTGATAGTTTGCAAGCCCTGCCACATCCTACAAGCATCAGAACCGGCGTAGTAGGATTCAATCTTAGTTCTGTATTGCCTCTTTGACTGTTTGATGTCTTTTCGGAGGTCATAGCAGGATTTCTTATAAGCGTCTGGATTAGTGTCCTGCTCCTTGAAAGCAGAAGCTCTAGCCTTTAGCTTAGTGCGGATGTTGCCTATAATCCATGGCTTTTGGATGGGATATGTATGCAAGGTCACAAAAAATGTAAATAGTATGATCTGCAGCTTATTATGAGGTATTCTAGCTCAATGCAGCAAAAACTCAAGACTTGCTTAACATTAGAGATCGCACACCAGCTGTTGTTAACAAAGATAAACCCCTCTCAGCTTACCCGAGACTGGTGTCCGATCTTGACGATGCATGGAAAAGCCAGTGAGTTGTATACACGTATATCATGCATGTCATTGTTCAGCCACAACTTTTTTTGCAGATCATTTAGCAATGTGAGGTATTCTTTATGTAGTGTTCAAGTATGCTTTTCTATAAGGTAGAAATAAGAAAAAAGCTTGCAGCTGTCTCTGACATATTTTCTGGTGTGCAATGGCTTTGATGGGAAAGCAGGTTCCTTAGCAAACGCTTTATCTTTGCAGAACCAGTCTCGGAGCGACAGCTCCTTAATGGAGGGTTAAGCATGTGGCTAATTCACACGTGATCATCCATTAGATGAGCTACTGTAGCTCCACCACGGGTCAACCCCTCCATTCTTTGACTATGAGCTGGCTAAATATACAGTGCATTTGGAAAGTATTCAGACCCCTTGACTTTTTACACATTTTGTTACGTAACAGCCTTGTTCAAAAATTGATTACATTTTTTAAAAATCCTCAGCAATCTACACACAATACCCCATAAGGAAAAAAAGAGAAAACAGTTGGTTTTTTTGCAAATGTATTCAAATAAAAAATGGAGATACGATATTTACATAATTACACAGACCCTTTGCTATGAGACAGATGCATCCTGTTTCCATTGATCATCATTGAGATGATTCTACAACTTGATTGGATTTACCTGTGGTAAATTCAATTGATTGGACATGATTTGAAAAGGCACACACCTGTCAATATAACGTTGCACAGTTGACAGTGCATGTCAGAGCAAAAACCAAGCCATGAATGAGGTCAAAGGAATTGTCCGTAGAGCTCCAAGACAGGATTGTGTCGAGGAACAGATATTGGGAAGGGTCCCAAAAAATGTCAGCAGCATTGAAGGTCCCCAAGAACACAGTGGCCTCCATCATTTTTAAATGGAAGAAGTTTGGAACCAGCAAGACTTCCTAGAGCTGGCCACCCGGCCAAACTGAGCAATCGGGGGAGAAGGGCCTGATTTTCAGTGGAAAGGACTGGGAGACAGGATCGAGGGAAAGATGAACGGAGCAAAGTACAGAGATTGTTGATGAATACCTGCTCCAGAGCGCTCAGGACCTCAGACTGGGTTGAAGGTTCACCTTCCAACAGGACAATGACCCTAAGCACACAGCCAAGACAACGAAGGAGTGGCCTCGGGACAAGTCTCTAAATGTCCTTGAGTGGCCCAGACAGAGTCCGGACTTGAACCTGATCGAACATCTCTGGAGAGACTTGAAAATAGCTGTACAGCATCCAATCTGACAGAGCTTGAGAAGATCTGCAGAGAAGAATGAGAGAAACTCCAAATACAGGTGTGCCAAGCTTGTAGCATCATACCCAAGACTTGATGCTGTACTCGCTGCCAAAGGTGCTGCCCAAAGTATTGAGTAAAGGGTCTGAGTACTTATGTACTTATTAGCAAAAATGAATAAAAACCTGTTTTTGCTTTGTCATTATGAGGTATTGTGTGTAGATTTTTTTTTAAACTCTCGTCAATTTTAGAATAAGGCTGTAATGTAACAAAATGTGGAAAAAGTCAAGGGGTCTGAATAGTTTCCGAAGGCACTGTAGTCTGTTTGAAAAGTGGAGGATCGCTTTCCCCCATTCTATAAGTTCAACGCTTTATACTGAAGCCATTGTTCAGAAATCCATCCAGAAATAACACCTGGTATTTACCTTAAAGGCACAATGTCTAAAATATTCTGCTGTTAAGGTTCTCAATTAATGATAAAATGGTCACCCATTGATTCTTGAAGAATATAACTAATAAATGCTACATGAGCTGAGTATAATTGTGTTACCCTTTCTTAACCAAAAATGTGTGTTGCAGGTAATGACGTGGCTCAGGTTTGACCCCGGAGATGCCGAAGAGACGAGACATTCTGGCCATCGTGTTGATCGTGTTGCCTTGGACGCTACTTATCACTGTTTGGCATCAGAGTGCCATCACCCCTCTGCTAGCTGCTCGAAAGTGTAAAGGTCATTCCTCAAATTCCCCATGTAGGGGGTTTTATGGTTAGTCTCTTGAGCAGAGGAGCACGTTTGGTTTACTTATATCTATGCTTATTCTGGGATGCTCCATTTAATATAGTACACTTAAAAAGAACGTCTACACATGATTTCCCAGATTAATTTTTTACATTTTCCCACCACTTAACTTTTTATCAGAATATGCTGCATTGTCTATTACAAGACTTTTAACACAATGGCAAAAGGTTTTTGTTCATAATGAGCTAAACACTTCATCAGTGTATGAAAGAAAATATTGTCATTTTGTGAGACCGTGGCATGAGGCCGCTATCAATTTGAGCACTATCAGTAGAAAATTGATTGTCCACAATATTAATTTCTCTAATCGTATTCACACCTTTTAACTGACTTATATTAGTCTGACATCTAATTCATTACTTTTTAAGTTAGTGATGAGTATATTATGTTTATCACAAGGAGCTTACATGTCTAACAAAAGTGTATGGAGTTAGATTTCAGAACGACACATTCATTAAAACTTTTGACTGAAATCTAACTCTACAACAGACTAAGAAGACTATTTGCACAATTAGATGCCTCCTCCCTCTCTACGAAGGCCATCTCTATGGAAACATACAGTTCCTATACAGTCTATAAGCATTTATTATACCAAAAACTTCTTTCCCCATCTCAGATGACAGACATGAGAGTCTGCGAGACTCCCGGAACACCTTCACCCTCAAGGAGCCCTGCACCTCAGAGAACAACAAGGACATTGTGGAGGTTGTGCGCACCGAGTACGTCTACAGCCGCCAGCCACCCTGGTCTGATGTCCTCCCCACCCTCCACGTCATCACCCCAACCTACAGCCGGCCGGTCCAGAAGGCAGAGCTGACCCGGCTGGCCAACACCTTCCTCCACGTGCCCAACCTGCACTGGATCCTGGTTGAGGACTCTCAGCGACAAACCCTGCTAGTCACCAGGCTCCTTCAGGAAACAGGCCTGAACTACACCCACCTTAATGTGGAGACACCCAGGAACTATAAGCTGCGTGGGGATATGAGGGACCCCAGGATACCCCGGGGAACCATGCAGAGGAACCTGGCTCTGCGCTGGCTTAGAGAGACCTTCAGCCCCAACAACAGCAACAGCCAGCCTGGTATCGTCTACTTTGCAGACGATGATAACACCTATAGTCTGGATTTGTTTGAGGAGGTGAGTGGAACAAGGAGAGATGTTGTGCAGTACAGAATTGTTTCCTCTTTAGCTACCAAAACAGGCAAAATGTTTGGTTTCAGTGCACAGTAGTATAATTAAATAAAGAGCATGGCTCCTTACAATATGCCACTAGATAAATGCACAGCCTCAACACATAGGCATCACTTGACACCTGCCATAAACAAAGTTTATAAACATGAATTCTGATATTTGCATATGATACAAATTAAAATAACTATTTCCTTACATAAAATCATATATCGGAAAATGAATACTTATTGATCCTTCTCCACCCATAGAATTACATAGAGCACTAATATCATAGGATCTCCATGGGCTCTACCCTCTCTCTCCTTCCTCGTCTAGATGCGTTCAACAAGGAAGGTGTCTGTGTGGCCTGTAGCCTTTGTGGGCGGCCTGCGGTACGAGTCCCCAAAAGTCAATACCCTGGGCAAGGTTTACGGCTGGAAGACTGTGTTTGACCCCAACCGACCCTTTGCCATAGACATGGCTGGGTTTGCGGTGAACCTCCGCCTCATTCTCTTTAAGCCTCAGGCCTACTTCAAGCTGCGGGGAGTCAAGGGAGGGTACCAGGAGAGCAGCTTACTGCGGGAGCTGGTCACCCTCAGCGACTTGGAGCCCAAGGCTGCTAATTGCACTAAGGTAAGGAACTAACAGTTGCCCTGTGTGGCTCAACTAATAGAGTATGTTGCTTGCAATGCTAGGGTTGTGGGTTTGATTCCCACTGGGTCAGGCTGGTCTCATAGATGTAACATAGGAAATGAAAATCCAGGACAATCAAATTAGTATGATTAGTTTAATATGGTTACATAAGACAGATGTTACTTCAGGCAAAAATTAAAGAAAGGTGGTTGGTCGCTGTGGATAATAGCCGTATAATGCAAATGTCTGGCAACCCAAAGGTTGAGTGTTCGAAACTCCTCACGGGCAACTACTTACATGTTTTGCTTCTTTGCAACTACTTAGCATGTTAGCTAACCTCAACCTTAACTCATAGCCTTAACCCCTAAGCCTAACCCATAGCCTAGCTAACATTAAAGCGGTATAAAAATACTTTCAACTACTTTCAACTAACTTGTCCACCATTTTTACTTGAACCCCCCGCCCCAAACAGGTACTTGTATGGCACACTAGGACAGAGAAGCCTGTCCTGGTGAACGAGGGAAAGAAAGGATTTACGGACTCCAACGTGGAGATATGAAACTTATTTTGGGTCACAGGTAATTTGAAAGTTATTGTGTCTGGGATTAATTAAGTTTGCAAAATTCCGGTACCTTTCCCAAAGTTCCCAGGTTTTGCAGATGTTACCGGAATTTTGCAACCCTATGTCTGAGTGCCAACCTGGCTATCTGAACCCCTGTGAGCTTATTATTTCCACCAAAGGTTTTAATATTGTATTATTATTCATAGTATAAAGCTTTGCCGAATCTGTCTGAATTTGTATAACAGGGATGTTATGATTTCATCTCATAACTTGACAGAAGATCCCTACAAAAGATAGATAGTTTTATTAATGCGGTTTTGTCTTTAGTTTCTTCTCATTTGCCTAAACTATTCTATCCGTGGTTGGTAGTAATGATGGAATAATTGTTGATTACGTATTTTCTTTACACATCTCCTAAGCCCATATATCATTGTGTTATTGCAGGTTATATATGGCTGGGATTCCAAACGGACTGACAAAAGACAAGCTCCGGGCAAGCAGGATCAGGGTGAAATATATATTTACTGTAATATGACTGTAAAGGAAGTAAGACAGCCTTATTGTCTACTACAAGCAGTACACAGCTACGTATCAATACAGGCATAGAATATCAAAGCACAGATTCATGGAGGATGGTGATACTGTATCTAGCTAAGCGCTTTACTGATGCATCAATGGAAGACGCCCACAAGGAGCTTGCCAGTCGCCAGAGTGCAACTGAAGCAAAAGACTGTCGGCGGTTCAAACAACAGGATGGCTTCATACAGTGGTCAACAGGAAGCGGCCTTAACCCAGCTGACACAAACCAACATGATCGTAACCAGGCACTGGACCAAACTGAATCAATCAGGGGCCCCGAATGGCTTTTGTCTGTTGGTGATTAGGCTCCTTTTGTTGTGGAGCGGACTGTACTTGGGGTGCAGAACAGAGCTGGATAAAGTAGTTCTTGTCTGACTGGAGTCAGGATTGACTGACAGACTGATCTGGAAAGGACATGAACCCTTCCCATGTCCCATTGTAAAACACTGAGCTATTCAGACAGGTCTGCTCCCTCATACCTATCACTAATTAGAACACGTCTCACACACATACACGTCTGTACACAAACATCCGCACGCATACACGCACAGAGTAATCAGTGTAGGAACAATGATTTAGCATAACCCCCGTACTGTAATGCCAGCTTTTATTTGCTGTTGCATCTTTTACTGATCATATAACACTATATCAGCACTTTCAGATCAGGGTCTGTTGTCTGTTACAGTTTCTCAATCACGTACAAGCATTTTTTTTAACAATCGATTTTCAAAACAGAGTTCACAAGACAGAACTCTGTGGCTTTTCGCAAAACAGTCAATGGTTGCCTTACCAAAATGTATTTGCCTTCTCAAATTATAAATACATTAACTCAAAACTAAAATTATACATTCAAAATTGCTAATAAATTGCTAATAAATTCATCAAAACAACACGACTGCCTGCAAAAAGATGAACACAAATATACTTATCTCGAGTCCAAGTAGACTCGAGAAAAAAATCCCAGTAGATCAATAGATTTTCCTTGCAGTTACTAAATCATGATGATCAAAATTGTAAGTCCAACTATCCAAAAGTGCAGAATTATGTGCAATTACTCTCCTTTTATGCATATTTCACCAAACAATTTCATACACATTAAATTAAATATATTCCTGATAAGAAACAAAATTAGCACATTGTGTGCAGGATTCATCGATATCATCACAATCCAATTCCATTCCATAGTCAATACATAACTATGAGCAAACCAGGCTTTGTAGACTCCATTGGTGCACAGAAACACAATCCAAAATAGAAATAAGGAAAGGTGAATACAATGGAAGAATACAACTGGTATGAATGTATAGGGAGGCCTCAAAGCAAAACCTCTATAACAATAGGGTCAGTATCTCCTGTAAAATCTAACACGAAACCCAAACCGGCTGCGCGCGTGCACCATCGTGCGCCATCGTGCATACATTTATTTTGTCCCCCCACACCTAATGCAATCATGACACACAGGTTAAAAAATTCAAAACAAACTCTGAACCAATTATATTAATTTGGGGACAGGTTGAAAATCATTAAACATTTATTGAAATGTAGCTAGTTAGCTTGCACTTGCGAGCTAATTTCTCCTATTTAGCTAGCTTGCTGTTGCTAGCTAATTTGTCCTGGGATATAAACATTGAGTTGTTATTTTACCTGAAATGCACAAGGTCCTCTACTCCGCCAATTAATCCACACATAAAATGGTCAACTGAATCGTTTCTAGTCAATCTCTCTTCCTTCCAGGCTTTTTCTTCTCTTTATATTGCGATTGGCAACTTTCATAAATTAGGTGCATTACCGCCACTGACCTCGTTCGTCTTTCAGTCACCCACGTGGGCATAACCAATGAGGAGATGGCACGTGGGTACCTGCTTCTATAAACCAATGAGGAGATGGGAGAGGCAGGACTTGCAGCGCGATCTGCGTCAGAAATAGAACTGATTTCTATTTTAGCCCTTGGCAACAAAGACGCTCATAGGCGCATGCGTGCAGTTTTTATTTTGCAACGCTCTCTCACGTGACGCGAGCGGTGGGGTCAGCCTGTAAGATATGTAAGTCAGATACACCAGCAAAGAAATTATCAGAAGTTCTGTAAATGTATTTGAGCATTTGATCATTGATTTTCTGCTATAGTGTGTTTCAACACCGATTAAAAAATTCCTTGTATGCGATTGAGAAAAACACATTTTGGAGTGAAATACGCATCACATTTTTTCACCTCTCCAACAGACAATTAGGTAAGGACATTTTCCAATGAAACTAGAGCTAGTCAATTAAATATGATTATATAATATGATATAATATAATATGAAATATGATTCACAACACATACTACATCAGTCACAGGATAAATGCCTTCCCTCGATATGCCATTTTCTAACCAGTCTGGACCCCAAATGGCACTTAATGATCTTTGATCTGATATTCAAAAGTAAACAGAGGGAATGTCTGCTTTGTAGACAACCACTGCAATTACACAAATTTACCCCACATGTCAATGTCTCTTTTTTTCCCTTGTTTGACATGGTTTATTGCGACTAATGGCTGATATTTACATTTTTTTTCAAGCATTGGTTTCCCTTTTTATAAAGTAAATCCTATACAGTCCTGGTCTCAGGGAAGACCAAATATTGAAGTGCAAACATACAGCACAGTAACTCATATTTGCCAATATGTTACATGATAAATATCACAACTAAAACTGACTAAGCCTGTCAATCAGTGGTCAGATGATACAGGTGTAATGTTTCATTTGGAAGTTTATTTTTTTAAATGTATTTAACTAGGCAAGTCCTCTTTAGGATCCACCCTTTAAAAAAAAATGTTTAGCCTAAAATGACATACCCAAATCTAACTGCCTGTAGCTCAGGACCTGAAGCAAGGATATGCATATTCTTTATACCATTTGAAAGGAAACATTTGGAAGTTTGTGAAAAATGTGAAATTAATGTAGGATAATATAACATATTAGATTTGGTAAAAGATATATACAATACAAATTAAAAAAACGTGTTCTTTTGTACTATCATCTAAGAAAGGCCATAATGTATTATTCCAGCTCAGGCGCAGTTTAGATTTTGGGCAGTAGATGGCAGCAGTGTTTGTGCAAAGTTTTATACTCATCCAATTAACCATTGCATTTCTGTTCAAATGTGCCAAATTGGTTTATTAATCACTTTTCAAGTTCATAACTGTGCACTCTCCTCAAATAATAGCATGGTATTCTTTCACTAATAACTACTGTAAATTGGACAGTGCAGTTAGATTAACAAGAATTTAAGCTTTCTGCCAATATCAGATATGTCTATGTCCTGAGAAATGTTCTTGTTACTTACCTCATGCTAATCACATTAGCCTACGTTAGCTCATCCGTCCCGTGGGGGACTCAACGATCCTGTAGAGGTTTAAGAACAAACTCTTATTTACAATGACGCCTACACCGGCCAAAGCCGGACAACACTGAGGCTCCTGAGTGGCGCAGCGGTCTAATGCACTGCATCTCAGGACTCGAGGTGTCACCACAGACACCCTGGTTTGATTCCAGGCTGTTTCCCAACTGTCTGTGATTGATAGTCCCATAAGGCAGCACCCAATTGGCCTAGTGTTGTCCAGATTTGGCAGGTGTAGACAGTCATTGTAAATAAGAAATTGTTCTTAACTGACTTGCCTAGTTAAATAAAGGTTAAACAAAAAATAGTGTGTCGCCCTATGGGACTCCCAATCACGGCCGGTTGTGAAACAGCCTGGAATTGAACCAGGGTGTTTGTAGTGACGCCTCTAGCACTGCGAAGCAATGCGCTGGACCACTCCAGAATGCTTTCATTTACATCATGACACACACAGAAAGTGATGATTTGTTAGTCTACACGATGATTCCAGTTGAAAATATGTTTTGTTAGGCTGGGATATATAGTTCTAGTTCCTTGTTTCAATAAATAAACCATTTCATGTCAATAAAATGGAAATAAATACTCGACTCAAGATGGATGAGGTGAGTTACCCCCATAAAATGTTCAGCACTTTGGGGCCCAGAGAAAAAACAATGTGAAAATGCGATCCACTCATTATTACTGTCGATCAAAAGTACAGTAGCTTTGGAATGCAGTCACTGATTGTCCACAGCCATGCCCAGATCAGGAGTCTCTTCAAACATCTTAGTCAGCTTTCTGCTCCTCAAACACAATGAGCTGCATGATGATGATGAAGAAACAAATAAAGGTAATTTAAAGATAGAGACTAAGTAAACAACTTTGTGAAACTAAGACTTGTCATTAGCATGTATTAATGTTAAAAAATATATAAAAAATCTAGACCCCTTTTACTCCACACACACAGAGACATGTACAAAGCTCTCCCTCGCCCTGCATTTGGCATATCTGACCATAATTGTATCCTCCTGATTCCTGCTTCAAGCAAAAACTAAAGCAGGAAGCACCAGTGACTCGCACCATAAAGAAGTGGTCAGATGAAGCAGATGCTAAGCTACAGGACTGCTTTGCAAGGACATACTGGAATATGTTCCAGGATTCTTCTGATGGCATACCAACATCAGACACTGGCTTCATCAATAAGTTAATCGATGACGTCGTTTCCACAGTGACCGTACGTACATACCGCAAACCAGAAGCCATGGATTACAGACAACATCCGCACTGAGCTAAAGGGTAGAGCTGCCGCTTTCAAGGAGCGGGACTCTAACCCGGAAGTTTATAAGAAAACATGCTATGCTATGCCCTCCTGCTATGCCCTCCGACGAACCATCAAACAGGCAAAGCGTCAATACAGGACTAATATTGAATCGTACTACACCGGCTCCGACGCTCGTCAGATATGGCAGGGCTTGCAAACTATTACAGACTACAAAAGGGAAGCACAGCCGTGAGTTTTCCAGTGACAAGTATAACAGATGAACTAAATAACTTCTATGCTCGTTTCAAGTAACACTGAAGCATGCATGAGAGCATCAGCTGTTCCGGACGACTGTGATCACGCTTTCCATAGCCGATGTGAGTAAGACCTTTAAACAGGTCAACATTCACAAGGCCGCTGGGCCAGACGGATTACCAGGATGTGTACTGCGAGCAAGAGCTGACCAGTTTGCAAGTGCATTCCCTGACATTTGCAACCTATCCCTGACTGAGTCTGTAATACCAACATGTTTGAAGCAGACCATCATAGTCCCTGTGCCAAAGAACACTAAGGTAACCTGCCTTAATAACTACCAACCAGTAGCTCTCACGTTTGTAGCCATGAAGTGCTTTGAAAGGCTGGTCATGGCTCATATCTGTCACAGTCATACGCTGGACCTAGTTTTGTCCCATGGAATAAATGTTGTGGATCTTAATGTTTTTCCTCATAATCCTGGACTATCGGACCACCATTTTATTACGTTTGCAATTGCAACAAATAATCTGCTCAGACCCCAACCAAGGAACATCAAAAGTCGTGCTATAAATTCACAGACAACACAAAGATTCCTTGATGCCCTTCCAGACTCCCTCTGCCTACCCAAGGACGCCAGAGGACAAAAATCCGTTAACCACCTAACTGAGTATCTCAATTTAACCTTGCGCAATACCCTAGATGCAGTTGCACCCCTAAAAACTAAAAAAATGTCTCATAAGAAACTAGCTCCCTGGTACACAGAAAATACCCGAGCTCTGAAGCAAGCTTCCAGAAAATTGGAACGGAGGCGCCACACCAAACTGGAAGTCTTCCGACTAGCTTGGAAGGACGGTACCGTGCAGTACCGAAGAGCCCTTACTGCTGCTCGATCATCCTATTTTTCTAACTTAATTGAGGAAAATAAGAACAATCCGAAATTCCTTTTTGATACTGTCGCAAAAGCTAACTAAAAGCAGCATTCCCCAAGAGAGGATGACTTTCACTTTAGCAGTGATAAATTCATGAACTTCTTTGAGGAAAAGATTATGATTATTAGAAAGCAAATTACGGACTCCTCTTTAAACCTGCGTATTCCTCCAAACCTCAGTTGTCCTGAGTCTGCACAACTCTGCCAGGACCTAGGATCAAGAGAGACGCTCAAGTCTTTAGTACTATATCTCTTGACACAATGATGAAAATAATCATGGCCTCTAAACCTTCAAGCTGCATACTGGACCCTATTCCAACTAAACTACTGAAAGAGCTGCTTCCTGTGCTTGGCCCTCCTATGTTGAACATAATAAACGGCTCTCTATCCACTGGATGTGTACCAAACTCACTAAAAGTGGCAGTAATAAAGCCTCTCTTGAAAAAGCCAAACCTTGACCCAGAAAATATAAAAAACTATCGGCCTATATCGAATCTTCCATTCCTCTCAAAAATTTTAGAGAAGGCTGTTGCGCAGCAACTCACTGCCTTCCTGAAGACAAACAATGTATTGAAATGCTTCAGTCTGGTTTTAGACCCCATCATAGCACTGAGACGGCACTTGTGAAGGTGGTAAATGACATTTTAATGGCAACGGACCGAGCTCTGCATCTGTCCTCGTGCTCCTAGACCTTAGTGCTGCTTTTGATACCATCGATCACCACATTCTTTTGGAGAGATTGGAAACCCAAATTGGTCTACACGGACATGTTCTGGCCTGGTTTAGATCTTATCTGTCGGAAAGATATCAGTTTGTCTCTGTGAATGGTTTGTCCTCTGACAAATCAACTGTAAATTTCGGTGTTCCTCAAGGTTCTGTTTTAGGACCACTATTGTTTTCACTATATATTTTACCTCTTGGGGATGTTATTCGAAAACATAATGTAAACTTTCACTGCTATGCGATGACACACAGCTGTACATTTCAATGAAACATGGTGAAGCCCCAAAATTGCCCTCGCTAGAAGCATGTGTTTCAGACATAAGGAAGTGGATGGCTGCAAACTTTCTACTATTAAACTCGGACAAAACAGAGATGCTTGTTCTAGGTCCCAAGAAACAAAGAGATCTTCTGTTGAATCTGACAATTAATCTTAATGGTTGTACAGTCGTCTCAAATAAAACTGTGAAGGACCTCGGCGTTACTCTGGACCCTGATCTCTCTTTTGAAGAACATATCAAGACCATTTCGAGGACAGCTTTTTCCATCTACGTAACATTGCAAAAATCAGAAACTTTCTGTCCAAAAATGATGCAGAAAAATTAATCCATGCTTTTGTCACTTCTAGGTTAGACTACTGCAATGCTCTATTTTCCGGCTACCCGGATAAAGCACTAAATAAACTTCAGTTAGTGCTGAATACGGCTTGCTAGAATCCTGACTAGAACCAAAAATTTGATCATATTACTCCAGTGCTAGCCTCTCTACACTGGCTTCCTGTCAAAGCAAGGGCTGATTTCAGGTTTTACTGCTAACCTACAAAGCATTACATGGGCTTGCTCCTACCTATCTCTGATTTGGTCCTGCCGTACATACCTACACGTACGCTACGGTCACAAGACGCAGGCCTCCTAATTGTCCCTAAATTTCTAAGCAAACAGCTGGAGGCAGGGCTTTCTCCTATAGAGCTCCATTTTTATGGAGCGGTCTGCCTACCCATGTCAGAGAGCAAACTCGGTCTCAACCTTTAAGTCTTTACTGAAGACTCATCTCTTCAGTGGGTCATATGATTGAGTGTAGTCTGGCCCAGGAGTGGGAAGGTGAACGGAAAGGCTCTGGAGCAACGAACCGCCCTTGCTGTCTCTGCCTGGCCGATTCCCCTCTTTCCACTGGGATTCTCTGCCTCTACCCTGTTACGGGGGCTGAGTCACTGGCTTACTGGGGCTCTCTCATGCCGTCCCTGGGGGTGCGTCACCTGGGTGGGTTGATTCACTGTTGTGGTCGGCCTGTCTGGGTTGGCGCCCCCTTGGGGTTGTGCCGTGGCGGAGATCTTTGTGGGCTATACTCGGCCTTGTCTCAGGATGGTAAGTTGGTGGTTGAAGATATCCCTCTAGTGGTGTGGGGGCTGTGCTTTGGCAAAGTGGGTGGGGTTATATCCTTCCTGTTTGGCCCTGTCCGGGGTGTCCTCGGATGGGGCCACAGTGTCTCCTGACCCCTCCTGTCTCAGCCTCCAGTATTTATGCTGCATTAGTTTATGTGTCGGGGCTAGGGTCAGTTTGTTATATCTGGAGTACTTCTCCTGTCCTATTCGGTGTCCTGTGTGAATCTAAGTGTGCGTTCTCTAATTCTCTCCTTCTCTCTTTCTTTCTCTCTCTCGGAGGACCTGAGCCCTAGGACCATGCCCCAGGACTACCTGACATGATGACTCCTTGCTGTCCCCAGTCCACCTGGCCATGCTGCTGCTCAGTTTCAACTGGCCTGGGCCCTAGGACCATGTCCCAGGACTACCTGACATGATGACTCCTTGCTGTCCCCAGTCCACCTGGCCATGCTGCTGCTCCAGTTTCAACTGTTCTGCCTTACTATTATTCAACCATGCTGGTCATTTATGAACATTTGAACATCTTGGCCACGTTCTGTTATAATCTCCACCCGGCACAGCCAGAAGAGGACTGGCCACCCCACATATGCTCTCTCTAATTCTCTCTTTCTTTCTCTCTCTCTCGGAGGACCTGAGCCCTAGGACCGTGCCCCAGGACTACCTGACATGATGACTCCTTGCTGTCCCCAGTCCACCTGACTGTGCTGCTGCTCCAGTTTCAACTGTTCTGCCTTATTATTATTCGACCATGCTGGTCATTTATGAACATTTGAACATCTTGGTCATGTTCTGTTATAATCTCTACCCGGCACAGCCAGAAGAGGACTGGCCACCCCACATAGCCTGGTTCCTCTCTAGGTTTCTTCCTAGGTTTTGGCCTTTCTAGGGAGTTTTTCCTAGCCACCGTGCTTTTACACCTGCATTGTTTGCTGTTTGGGGTTTTAGGCTGGGTTTCTGTACAGCACTTTGAGATATCAGCTGATGTACGAAGGGCTATATAAATAAATTTGATTTGATTTGATTTGATTTGATATCAAAACCATCATCCCAGAAACCCTATACCCACTCCATTTTGCATACCACCCCAACAGATCCACAGATGATGCAATCTCTATTCCACGCCCCACTGCCCTTCCCACTGCCCTTTCCCAAATGGACAAAAGGAACACCTTTGTGAGAATGCTATTCATTGGCTACAGCTCAGCGTTCAACACCATAGTGCCCTCGAAGATTATCACTAAGCTAAGGACCCTGGGACTAAACACCTCCCTCTGCAACTAGATCCTGGACTTCCTGACGGCCCCCCCGGGCGGTAAGGGTAGGTAACAACACATCTGCCATGCTGACCCTCAACATGGGGGCCCCTCAGGGGTGCGTGCTCAGTCTCCTCCTGTACTCCCTGTTCACCCATGACTTCATCGTCAGGAACAACTCCAACACCATCATTAAGTTTGCCAACGACACAACAGTGGTAGACCTGATTACCGACAACGATGAGACAGCCTATAGGGAGGAGGTCAGAGAACTGGCCGTGTGGTGCCAGGACAACAACCTCTCCCTCAATGTGATCAAGACAAAGGAGATGATTGTTGACTACAGGAAATGGAGGACCGAGCACTCCCCGATTCTCATTGACAGGGCTGTAGTAGAGCAGGTTGAGAGCTTAACGTTCCTTGGTGTCCACATCACCAACAAACTATCATGGTCCAAACACGCCAAGACAGTCGTGAAGAGGGCACAACAATGCCTATTCCCCCTCAGGAGACTGAAAAGATTTGGCATGGGTCTCCAGATCCTCAAAAAGTTCTACAGCTGCACCATCGAGAGCATCCTGACTGGTTGCATTACTGCCTGGTATGGCAACTGCTCGGTATCTGACCCCAAGGCACTACAGAGGGTAGTGTGTAAGGCCCAGTACATCACTGGGGTCAGGCTGTGTGCCATCCAGGATCTCTATACCTGACACTGTTAGAGGAAGGCCCTTACAATTATCAAAGACTCCAGCCACCCTAGTCATAGACTGTTCTCTCTGCTAGCGCACAGCAAGCAGTACCGGAGTGCCAAGTCTAGGGTCAAAAGGCTTCTTAAGGTCTTGTAAGTAAGCATTTCACTGTAAGGTCTACACCGGTTGTTTTCTGCGCATGTGACAAATACAATTTTATTTGATAAGTCAAAGTAGAGGGATGGAGGAATTCCAGCTAGATGGGAAGACACTCAACTGCATTGCCATGATGACCCATGACCATTACCAAGTGAAATTGGGATATCAACTCAGACCTGGGCTGAACAGTAAGTACAGTTAATTTGTTCTCACAGTCTGGTATAAAAAGTTTTAAATACTTCTTGTTCATAAACATATTTTCCTATTGATCTGATCTCTCTCCATTTTCTTCCTGCCTATTTCTCCTTCCTCTCTCTCTGCTGATTGTTCAGATGCAGGATTATGTCAGTATGTTTGTGTTTCTCCCTGATGAGGTCACTGCCATCTCCTCCACGGTGGAGGAGAGCCTGAAGGCCGAGTTTGTTCAGCACCTCTCCATGACACTTAAGCTTCTGAAGGTGTCCCTCAAACTGCCTTCCTAGAACTACTCCACTGACCTGCTGCCTCTGCTCACTGGCCATGTGACATGATGAGGTTGGACTAAGGTGCAGAGAAGAGACCAGATGAGGAATCAGCAGTTACAGATAAACATAATACTTTATTGAGAACAGTAGCCACAGGATCACAGCACACTTGAAAAAAATATATATATATTCATTCTCAACCTCTCTCAGGCATCAACAACAACCACCACACACAGCACATAATTCAAGCTTCTTCCAAAGATAACAGAAAACACACCTCTTTTAACAGGGAAATCATAATGAGTAAATTGGACACACCTGAGTGAAGTTGAGTGTAGTCTCTAGGACGGTCTCTGCCCCCCTCTGGCGATAGGTGGAACCATGACAGACCAGGGTGAGTCCTCAATCATCCCACCTCATCATGTCTTTGAATTGTTGTATCACTCTTCCACTACCCTTCTCTTCTCAAGCCTTAGGACCAATAAAACAAAAAAACTTTAGGAGAAAAGTAAAATAACTGTTATTTAAAAAAAAGTGGAAGTTGTTGTGGACTATCTGGTCAACCTTCTACAGTATTTGATGGCAGGAGTGCTATCTTTATCTCTCTTTCTGTGTTTTACATTTGAGTCACTTAACAGATGCTCTTATTCAGGGTTAAGTGCCTTTATTCAAGGGCACAATGTCAGATTTCTTTCACCTAGGCAGTTCTGGGGTTTGAACCAGGGACCTTTCGCTTACTTGCCCAACACTCATAACCTCTATACTACCTGCCTCCCTTTATCTCTCTTGCTGTATCTCTTGCTATATTTCTCGCTGTATCTCTGTAGCTCATTCTGTAGCTCTCTCTGTGTATCTCTCAACTTTAGAGTAAAGTAATTATTATACAAAAAAAATACAAGGGAAGTCTAAATATCAGAAGTGGAGGGAGTAATCTCAGTTTCTAACAAGTACCTTCTGCCCGCTCCCTCTCTCCAGGTCTATCTTGATTGGTTACAGGACACAGACCTGATGAAGATCACCATTCAGGCAGCAAAGCTCAGCAGCCTTAATCACAAGGCACACACATTCTCACAAACACATAAATAAAAACACACACACACACACACACATTCCAACAAGCACTTAAGAGGATCCAAAAAGGAAACAGACAATAAAAATGAATTAAACATCAGTACATGCTTCATCACCACACACAAGGCAATCACTCCGTTGACACTGTCTACATTGCCATGGGAGCACCATTTACATGACCTGCATTGTGGACATGGCCTATGGACATGCTGCAACATTAACTCAGTGTTTTACCTTGGTGTTATGGATTACCATCGTCTACATCAGACATGTAATAACGCATAGGAAATAAATCAAGTAAATAGGGTTCTGGGGCGTCTCCTTCAGGGGTCAGTAATGGCATGGAATAGTCAATAGTCAATGGTTTTGCTTCACAATTTCTTAACACACTTGTGGATTATGCTGAGTGCATTAAAACAAAGCCCATAACACAGGAAAGCACAAACTGGAACAAAAACAGCATGTCCGACCACCCTTCAAACTCCAATGCCATTTGTAGATCCCCGGCGAAATGTGCATATGCCACTGTAAGTATTATTGCAAAAAAGATAACTAAGATAAATCAACCAATGAAATATTATAGCTCCCATAACACCAAACAATTACTCGGCAGGGTAGTCTAGTGGTTAGAGCGTTGGACTAGTTATCTGAAGGTTGCAAGTTCAAACCCCTGAGCTGACAAGGTAAAAATCTGTCATTCTGCCCCTGAACAGGCAGTTAACCCACTGTTCCTAGGCCATCATTGAAAATAAGAACTTGTTCTTAACTGACTTGCCTAGTTAAATAAAGGTTAAAAAACTAAACAAAAAACATCAAAACAGATTCCAATCGGTGTATATTTGCAAGATCACCGTTGAGCCCTTTCAAATGTTCCACTACAATAGTCTAGTTACCTTCACCCTGGGGTCTGAATATAAAGCAATGGTCACTTATCATTTGGCACCCTCTGCAGGAGATGTGGTGCTACTACTACAGCAAACTTCCTTTCCGGTGAGGTGACCTCCTGTATACAGGGATCTGTGGCTATTCTTTCAAGAATTGTACCTTCTTTAATAACAGACACTGAAAGTTGACAATATTGTCTGAAATGACAACACTGCCTCTGTAAGAATCGGCAACTAACACCCCTATGCAAACATTCTGTCTCAAATAGATGCCCTGTATGTACTTAGCCTACGGTTACAAATAAACTCAGCAAAAAAAGAAATGTCCTCTTACTGTCAACTGCGTTTATTTTCAGCAAACATAACATGTGTAAATATTTGTATGAACATATCAAGATTCAACAACTGAGACATAAACTGAACAAGTTCCACAGACATGTGACTAACAGAAATGGAATAATGTGTCCCTGAACAAAGGGGAGGGGGGTCAAAAACAAAAGTAACAGTCAGTATCTGGTGTGGCCACCAGCTGCATTAAGTACTGCAGTGCATCTCCTCCTCATGGACTGCACCAGAATTGCCCGTTCTTGCTGTGAGATGTTACCCCACTCTTCCACCAAGGCACCTGCAAGTTCCCAGACATTTCTGGGGGGGATGGCCCTAGCCCTCACCATCCGATCCAACGGGTCTCAGACATGTTCAATGGGATTGAGATCCGGGCTCTTCGCTGGCCATGGCAGAACACTGACATTCCTGTCTTGCAGGAAATCATGCACAGAACGAGCAGTATGTCTGGTGGCATTGTCATGCTGGAGGGTCATTTCAGGAAGGGTACCGCATGAGGGGGGAGGATGTCTAACCTGTAACGCACAGCATTGAGATTGCCTGCAATGACAACAAGCTCAGTCCGATGATGCTGTGACACACCGTCCCAGACAATGATGGACCCTCCACCTCTCCAGAGTACAGGCCTCGGTGTAATGCTCATTCCTTCTATGATAAATGTGAATCTGACCACCACCTCTGGTGAGACAAAACCGCAACTCGTCAGTGAAGAGCACTTTTTGCCAGTCCTGTCTGGTCCAGCGACGGAGGGTTTGTGCCCATAGGCAACTTTGTTGCCGGTGATGTCTGGTGAGGACCTGCCTTACAACAGACCTACAAGTCCTCAGTCCAGCCTCTCTCAGCTGATTGTGGACAGTCTGAGCACTGAGAATGGGGACTGGGAATGTGCGTTCCTGGTGTAACTCGGGCAGTTGTTGTTGCCATCCTGTACCTGTCCCGCAGGTGTGATGTTCGGATCCTGTGCAGGTGTTCAGCTGTCCGTCCTGTCTCCCTGTAGCACTGTCTTAGGTGTCTCGCAGTACGGACATTGCAATTTATTGCTGCCTTCTTGCAGCATGTTTAAAGCACGTTCATGCAGATGATCAGGGACCCTGGGCATCTTTTTTTGGTGTTTTTCAGAGAAAGTAGAAAGGCTTCTTTAGTGTCCTAAGTTTTCATAACTGTGACCTTAATTGCCTATCGTCTGTAAGCTGTTAGTGTCTTAATGACCGTTCCACAGGTGCATGTTCATTAATTGTTTATGGTTAATTGAACAAGCATGTGTTTAAACCCTTTACAATGAACATCTGTGAAGTTGTTTGGATTTTCACAAATTATCTTTGAAAGACAGGGTACTGAAAAATGGACGTTTCTTTTTTTTGCACATAAATCATTCCATCTAATCAATAACACATCAGTCACTACTGCTTTTCTACTTATATAGCTATAAACATACTAAAACTTGCTCAAGTCAATTGTACTGAATCACCCAGAAAGCCATATGTATTGATGCACTTAACATTAGAATTCTGATAACATGTTAAGAGGCTCCTCTGTCCTCCACTCGTTACCTGTATTAATGGCACCTGTTTGAACTTGTTATCAGTATAAAAGACACCTGTCCACAACCTCAAACAGTCACACTCCAAACTCCACTATGGCCAAGACCAAAGATCTGTCAAAGGACACCAGAAACAAAATGGTAGACCTGCACCAGGCTGGGAAGACTGAATCTGCAATAGGTAAGCAGCTCGGTTTGAAGAAATCAATTGTGGGTGCAATTATTAGGAAATGGAAGACATACAAGACCACTGATAATCTCCCTCGATCTGGGGCTCCACGCAAGATCTCACCCTGTGGAGTCAATATGATCACAAGAACGGTGAGAAAAAATCCCAGAACCACACGGGGGGACCTAGTGAATGACTTGCAGGGAGCTGGGACCAAAGTAACAAAGCCTACACACTACGCCGCCAGGGACTCAAATCCTGCAGTGCCAGACGTGTCCCCCTGCTTAAGCCAGTTCATGTCCAGGCCCGTCTGAAGTTTGCTAGAGAGAATTTGGATGATCCAGAAGAAGATTGGGAGAATGTCATATGTTCAGATGAAACCAAAATATAACTTTTTGGTAAAAACTCAACTCGTCGTGTTTGGAGGACAAAGAATGCTGAGTTGCATCCAAAGAACACCATACCTACTATGAAGCATGGGGGTGGAAACATCATGCTTTGGGGCTGTTTTTCTGCAAAGGGACCAGGACGACTGATGTAAAGGAAAGAATGAAAGGGGCCATGTATCGTGAGATTTTGAGTGAATACCTCCTTCCATCAGCAAGGGCATTGAGGATGAAATGTGGCTGGGTCTTTCAGCATGACAATGATCCCAAACACACCGCCCGGGCAATGAAGGAGTGGCTTCCTAAGAAGCATTTCAAGGTCCTGGAGTGGCCTAGCCAGTCTCCAGATCTCAAACCCATAGAAAAGTATTGAGATAAACTTTTGTTATTGACCAAATACTTATTTTCCACCATAATTTGCAAATAAATTCATAAAAAAATCCTACAATGTGATTTTCTGGATTTTGTTTTCTCGTTTTGTCTGTCATAGTTGAAGTGTACCTATGATGAATTACAGGCCTCTCTCATCTTTTTAAGTGGGAGAACGTGCACAATTGGTGGCTGACTAAATACTTTTTTGCCCCCCACTGTATATACAAAATACCAAAACGGTATTCTAACACACACCCCCCCAAAAAAGGAGAAAAAAACATGAAAAAATATATATACATTTACAAAATAACACTTTCAATATTTGGAAGACCCTCAGTCCTCTACACAATATTGTGCTGCTGATGCCAGGTGCCATAGCAGTCTATTTCTGCTGTAAAGCAGAGGGTCACCAAGCATGTGGTGCAGGTGATGGGGGACTTCATTTTGCAAAGAACACAGCGACACCTCCATGTTGTGCCCTTTTGGCCCTGAGGCACATCCATGCCTGCAGAAATACATTTGGGCAGACGAGGAGGAGTAGTAGGAAGGATCGGAGGACCAATGCGCAGCGTGGTACGTGTTCATATTGCTTACTTTTAATAGAACCCTGAAAAGCACAAAATAACAACGTGAATAAATGAAACAGTCCCGTTTGGAACAAACACTGACACAGAAAATAATCACCCACAACTCAAAAGTGAAACTAGGCTACCTAAGTATGGTTCTCAATCAGGGGCAACGAATGACAGCTGCCTCTGATTGAGAACCATACCAGGCCAAACACAGAAATCCCAAATCATAGAAAAAGGAACATAGACAACCCACCCAACTCACACCCTGACCATACTAAAACAAAGACATAACAAAAGAACTAAGGTCAGAACGTGACACTGTGTCTGTGACGCTCGCTGTTTGGTGCGACGCAGACCCGGTGGCTAGCGTGATGAAACTGAGAAGACACTGTCTGTCCTTTTGAGTTTTGAAGCAGAGTCTTCACCTGACAAAGTCATGTTAAAATATGTCAGTTATCCCGTGAGAGCTTTTGTGCCTAACACATTAAGGTGTTTCAGATGCCAAACTTATGGTCATGTTGCAGCAGTGATTCCGAGATGTGAGAAGTATGCAGGAGGGTATGGGACAAAGGAATGTGTAGGATCAGTGGAAAAAACTGTGTGTCAATTGTAGGGGGTGCCCATGTTGCTGGGGATCAGAAGTGCCCAGTGCAGGAGAGACAAGTTGAGGTTGCCAGGGTTAGATTATAACAGAAGGTGCTGTATACCGAGGCAGTTAAGAGAGCAGAGGATGATGGGTCAAGGGTGAGCAGTAGGCCAAGGCCACTACAGAGTAGAGGTCGACCTATTATGATTTTTCAACTCCAATACCGATTACTGGAGGACCAAAAGAAGCCGAAACCGATTAATCAGCCAATTTTTATACATATATTTATAATAATGACAATTACAACAATACTGAATGAACACTTATTTTAACTTAATATAATACATAAATAAAAATCTATTTAGTCTCAAATAAATAATGAAACATGTTCAATTAGGTTTAAATAATGCAAAAACACAGTGTTGGAGAAAAAAGTAAAAGAGCAATATGTGCCATGTAAAAAAGCTCATGTTTAAGTTCCTTGCTCAGAACATGAGAACATGTGAAAGCTGGTGGTTCCTTTAAACATCAGTCTTCAATATTCCCAGTTAAGAAGTTTTAGGTTGTAGTTATAGGAAAATATAGGACTATTTCTCGCTATACCATTTGTATTTCATTTACAGTACCTTTGACTATTGGATGTTCTTATAGGCACTATAGTATTGCCAGCTTAATCTCGGGTGTTGACAGGCTTAAAGTCATAAACAGCGCTGTGCTTCAAGCATTGCGAAGAGCTGCTGGCAAACGCAGGAAAGTGCTGTTTGAATGAATGCTTACGAGCCTGCTGCTGCCTACCACCGCTCAGTCAGACTGCTCTATCAAATATCAATTCATAGACTTTAATTATAATATAATCAATACACAGAAATACAAGCCTTCGTTCATTAATATGGTCAAATCCAGAAACTATCATTTCGAAAACAAAACGTTTATTCTTTCAGTGAAATACGGAACTGTTACGTATTTTATCGAACAGGTAGCATCCATAAGACTAAATATTGCTGTTACAATGCACAACCTTAAATGTTATGTTATAATTCTGTAAAGTTCTGGCAAATTAATTACGGTCTTTGTTAGGAAGAAATGGTCTTCACACAGTTCGCAATGAGCCAGGCGGTCCAAACTGCTGCATATACTCTTACTCTGCTTGCACAGAATGCAAGAGAAGTGACACAATTTTCCTAGTTAATATTGCCTACTAACATTAATTTATTTTAACTAAATATGCAGGATTAAAAATATATACTTGTGTATTGATTTTAAGAAAAGCATTGATGTTTATGGTTAGGTACGTTGGTGCAACGACAGTGTATTTTTTCGCGAATGCGCTTGTTAGATCATCACCCGTTTGGCGAAGTAGGCTGTGATTCTATGATAAATTACCAGGCACCGCATTGATTATTTGCAACGTAGGAGAAGCTAGTTAAACTGGTAATATCATCAACCATGTGTAGTTAACTAGTGATTATGTTAAGATTGATTGTTTTTTATAAGACAAGTTTAATGCTAGCTAGCAACTTACCTTGGCTCCTTGCTGCACTCACATAACAGGTGGTCAGCCTGCCACGCAGTCTCCACATGGAGTGCAATGTAATTGGCCATAATCGGCGTCCAAAAATGCCGATTACTGATTGTTATGAAAACTTGAAATGGGCCCTAATTAATCGGCAATCGCTCGACCTCTACTACAGAGTAATACAAATTTGTGCTTCAGTAAGTTTGGCTTCTTAGCATTCGTTGCAATGGTTAATAACTGTATTGCATAAATGGAATGTAAATCCCAGAATATAGATGTTATGGTGGCAGCTGCAGAGAATTACTGGTGTAGAAGGTTTTACTGCAGAAGAGTTACAGGGTGTGTTGAACGAGAGTCCCGTTCTCCCAGGCCATCGGTCTGGCTAAGATAATTTAGGGTAAATTAAATAGCGGTATGTAAGTGTGGGGTTAGTTGGTGGTGCAATTTTTTTCCTTTCACCCATCGTTTTTATGTTTGTATCACATAATGTAATGTGATCGACCACACATTTCTGCACAGTAGGTGGTGGCATGCACAAACAAAATGTGTGAATGCCATGATACCGAAGAAGAGATTTGGACAAGCAGACAGGAAGGTTGCATTTGCTGTTGGATTGTAACTGCCGTTTAACTGGCGTCCCTTGAGAGGGCAAGAACAAGATGTATGTCATGAGAAGTGCAGTATTATCATAAGGAGATGTGGTTAAGTTTTCGGAGCCCGAGGTTTGCACCAAGGGTCAGGATCAAGATGTGTCTGTGACAGTAGGAGTAAAAAAATTAGAAAAATTGAACCATTGCCTTTTGGCTGATCCATTTGTGGTTTCAGGCTGGGTGAAAACCGATTTGGGTGCTTTGGAATCCGTGAAGGTAATCAGAAGTGGTCTTTTGATAATTGTGTGTTTCTGCTGGTCAGAGGGAGCAGGCACTCCACATTAAACGATTGGGGACAAGAGAGGTGAATTGTTTTGTTCTCAAGGAAAGGGTGCCATTGCAAGGAGTGATTATTGGGGTAGAGGTAAATGGGAAAAATTACCAACTGAAGGTGAAGATTCCGGGGGTTTGCGATGCGCGTAGTTTGATGCGACCCAGACAGGGTGGCGTGAGTGGTGGAACAGAAGAGTTGTCTGTCCTTTTGAGTTTTGATATTCAGTCTTTGCCCAACGAAGTGATGTAAGTTATCCCGTATGAGCTTTTGTGCCGAATACATTACGTGGTTACAGGTGTCAACCTTATGTGCATGTGGCAGCTGCCACACATGTGTAGGAGGGAGGTTCCTAGGTGTGAAAAGTGTGTGCAAGGGCATGAGACAAAGGCTAGTGTGTAGCATTGGAGAAAGTAGTGGTATGTGTTAATTGTAGGGATACCCATGGGGCTGGAGATCAGAAATGTCCACAAGAGAGGCAGGTTGAGGTTTCCAGGGTTAGAGTATTGCAGAAGCTGTCTATGCTGAGGCAGTGAAGAAAGTAAAGGAAGATGGGTCAAGGGGGGATCATGAGGAATCTTGTGAGTTGTACCAGTGCAGAGGGATAGTCCAACAAGTGATATTTTCTTTGTTGTATTCTTTGTTTTTATATGGGGTTTTTTCAAGCAATGTATAAAGGTGTTATACTCCAGTCTAGTTGGTGGCAGTAATGCAACATGTATTGGATTCCAACCGCCATTATAAACGTCATCGAAGAAGAAGTTACCTAAGAAGAAGTTTACGGAAAATGGCCAGCTTTGGCAGGGTTGCTGGAGTTTTGAGAAACTTTTGGAGGAGACCTTGGTCATACAGAACGCTGCATAGTGCCCTGAGACCTGGCATTTTGGGGTCTGCCGTTGGAAGCGGGCTGGTATATTTTCACTTTGAGTCGAGCAAGAGGTTTTTGCCCTTCACCGTCCATGCCGAGGAGGAAAAGGTAACATTCGAGTCTCTTTGGTGAAGTGGCGCAGCTAGCTAGCTGTCTGTAAAGTTAGCAACGAAGTTTGAGTTAACTAGATCTCCGAACTTGCCAGGAATCTTGCTAATTGCCTGGTGAGTCAGTATTTGTATGCTAAACTTTTCTACCAGGCATTATCACAAATTAATGTTAGTACAATGCTCAAGTAAACAGCCATATATATTACAGTAGGCCTATTAGTAAACAACAAGTAGCCTATTTAGCTAAGGCTCTGCATACAAATAATATGGTAACGTTAGGTAGCTAGTTATCGCAATGTTTTTTTGTTGTTGATCCAATCAACATTTTGAGAGTATTGTGGTGTATTCAGAACGGTGTTAAACGTTTAATTAGACGGAAACTGTGCATGATGATTACGGTGGCTCAGAGGGCGATATTGTTTTGTGTGTTCTTTATATATTGTAATGAACAGCAGTGAGCAGGTCTCGAACCCTCGACCTTGGAGCCCGAGGTCCGGCGCGCTACTCTTGTACACTACTCCCTCCTTTCAAAGAGCGCGTCCTCGCGCTAGCTTGCGACTCTACGTCTTACAGGAACGCGCTCACCGGCCAAGCACACGCACTGTCGTGGTTGCGAGGTCCGATCACTTCTGACACCAATGTAATGAAAACAGCAGGGAGCAGGTCTCGAACCCTCGGCTTTCTAGCCAGAAGTCCGGCGCGCTATCGACTGTGACTGTCGTTACAATATGAGCTGTGTTCGAATACTCATACTAACCATGCTATCTGTGACGTAAATGTATAGTATGCTTATTGGTCATAGTATGGATATAGTTAGTATGCCAAAAGTTTCCGGATCTCGTACTACATTCGCCAAAATACGAAGTATTCAAACAGTGGACACTTGCCGTGATTTTAGGGTCCATAATGCAATTCTTCTGGAAATGGGTGTGACTTATGCAGCCAAAGTCTAACGAGAGTGGATACAAATGCATTGCTTTACTAATTATGACAAATGTTGGGCAATGTAATGAAGTTACTTTTCGAATAAGTTACCTTAGTTATGTTGGCTGACAATTCGTTAGCTACGCTACCCTTACGAACCACATACCGGTTACATACGGCTGTAAATCAAATTGTATTAGTGACATTTGACTAGATATTCAGGAGTCTTATGGCTTGGGGGTAGAAGCTGTTTAGAAGCCTCTTGGACCTAGACTTGGCGCTCCGGTACTGCTTGCCGTGCGGTAGCAGAGAGAACAGTCCACGACTAGGGTGGCTCGAGTCTTTGACAATTTTTAGGACCTTCCTCTGACACCGCCTGGTATAGAGGTCCTGGATGGCAGGAAGCTTGGCCCCAGTGATACACTGGGCCGCTAGCACTACCCTCTAGTGCCTTGCGGTCGGAGGCCGAGCAGTTGCCATACCAGGTAGTGATGCTCTCGATGGAGATGCTGTAGAACCTTTTGAGGATCTGAAGACCCGTGCCAAATCTTTTCAGTCTCCTGAGGGGGAGTTGGTTTTGTCGTGCCCTCTTCACGACTGTCTTGGTGTTCTTGGTCCATGTTAGTTTGTTGGTGATGTGGACACCAATGTACTTGAAGCTCTCAACCTGCTCCACTGCAGCCCCGTCGATTAGAATGGGGGTGTGCTTGGTCCTCTTTTCCTGTCGTCTACAATCATCTCCTTTGTCTTGATCACATTGAGGGAGAGGTTGCATAAAGATATGCTATGTTAGCTAGCTGCTTTCTAACAGCATTAACGACGATAGTTGGTTACTAATACATCAAAATTGCCAGTATATTAACAATATCCTATCTATCTAACTACCTACCTAACGTGTATTGACTTGATTATTCCAGTCATTACCTGTGCGTTCTCAATTCGGGTGCTTTTGTAAATTTGCTCTGGCTATCTGAGTTAGTCCGAGAGCACTCTCGTTTGAGTGTACAAGAGTAGAGCAGAATAATTGAATTTACGAACGCTCAACACCTGTTGAATTTTGCCGGTGTCGTTAAATGTTGGTAAAATAGCTTAATTAAATTGTTGCCAGCAGCAGTTTGTCACCAACTGTCTGGATAACATGAAAACTGCCTAACCAGCTCTGCTAGGGTGAGTGAAATGGTCAGAGTGAGGTGTTCTCTCATTTGTGTCTGGAAGTAGCTAGCCAGTTGTAAGGTCAGAATGCTCAAATCAACCCTACTCCTCGGCTAGAGCGTCCAGTGTGCACTCTGAACGCTCCCAGAGCGAAACGCTATGAATTTACAAACGGACAATCTGAAGACGCTCTGAATTTACCAACGCCCAGAGCACACTCTGGCACTCCAGATTGAATTTAAGAACACACCCAAAGTAGTAAAATGTCTAGCTAGTCATTTGTTATGCTAGCAAGAGGTTGCATAGCAACAGCATCAACTTCCGGTAGACAGGTGAAGCGCTAGTATGCTCAACTGAAGGATACTGTTTGTTTACAGTATACTAAAATGAACTAATAGTATGTAGTTTATACTCATTAAGTATGTTAGTATGGGTATTTGAACACAGCTATGATCTATGTCTGCTCCACAAGTTTTGCTATTTGATGGTCACACCAGATTGATTAGGGCTGCTTTCAGTATGAAGAAAACGGTGTGCAACGTTAAATAAAAAGGAAACGGTGTCGATCTGAACGACCAGTTGAATAACGGTGTGATTGTGGTGACCGAGAGGGACATGCCTATGGGATAATATTTTCTATGTATAGGGAAATTGTGCCATCAGTTGATACATTGATAGAATAAGCAAGCAAATAAAATGTATCCATTAGCTAATTGCTGTTTGCATGAATGTCTATGTGCCAAAATAGTTGGTCAGGAGTACTGACCATTCTATTTCCATTATTTTATCAAACGTTCAACTTTGCACTGCCCCTTAGTTTAGACTTTGTCCTCCTTTTAATGCTAATTCTTCATTCTGTATTATAGGTGCTTCCAGTATCCCAGATGTCTGCCAGACGGATGCGCTTCAACCAGTTTGCCTCAATGATGTACGATGAGGAGCTCTACATGACACCAAGGGATTTCCTCTTCTCAATCATGCTGGAGAATGTTGACCGTAAGTACAGTAGTATCAAATGATAGTGTCCATGTTGTAAAATGTCCTACGTGGTTGAAAAGGAATACTGCATTATGTAATGAATGTAATTGTTTGGCATATGGCTTCATTGGCTAGATACAAGCTCCATCTGGGTAAGTGTATTAAATTTTGTTCCAAGCAACAACTGCTCTTTACTTTTCCTTCTGCTTATAGGTAAATTGCAAAATAAAGCTCTAACCAAAAAGGTGAGTGTTGGGATCGGGTTAACACATTGTCAGAACTTGTTTTGGATTTACTATAGTCTTACCAACATGAGCATTACAGCACGAGATGACTTTTTGTTGTTTATCTTTGCATAATTGATGATACTTGCAGGAGGTGGATAAGATGCTGGATGCTGCCTCATGGGCCAAGGCAGGCAACAGTCTGTTCAGAAACTTTGGAGACAATGGTACGTTTTCATGCCATGGTCAAGCAACCTCACTGGTGCTACGTGCGTTATCAAAGTTAGAAGATGCTGGCTAGTTATACTTCAGGCAGGAAATATGTATTTGATGTTGGAGTCAATCTAAACGGGTTAAATGAACACTCACTGAAATGTTTGTGTGATACAGATGGCATGTTTTGTGTCTTGCAGGTCTGATATCCTACACAGAGTACCTGTTCCTGTTGACTATTCTGACCAGTAAGTTATAGACTCAGCATGACATACCGTAGAAACAGCCCTCCCTTTCAATGACATGCATTGGAACCTGCATCCTCTCATGCTTACACAGCACATCTTACTTCATCTGGGTCGTGTCCATTAGCAAAAATGGTTTGCAACTGAAAACAAAAATGTGTGTTTTTTGGACAAGTTTAGTCGATATCAATTTCCTAGCTAGTTAGTGGTATCTACTCAGTTGAGCTCTGCCTGACTGCTGGGGTTGCTGTGGAGGAGGTCAAAGGGTTTGAGTGTAGCCTAGTATCATTCAATCGGTGACATCACCTGCTCAAGGGTCGCGGCTTCTTCATGGGCGACAGATGTTGATGTGTTCAGAGGGTCCCTGGTTTGAGTCCAGGTTGGGGCAGGGAGAAGAACGGAAACAACAGTGTTACACAAGGACAGATGATACCTTCCCGTTTCAGAACGTTTTTTACCATTGGGTGCCTAATGAACCCGGCTCTGGTTTAGCACAGATGTAGCATATAGACGTGCAAACATCATGAATGTGTGGCAACACCTTTGTACAGTAGCTGGCTCATTTATGAATTGCCGAGTTTCCGTTGCTCATGATATTTTCAGACCCCTCATCTTATTGTCTGCACAATAGGTTAACTTAATTTGACGTAGCCTAATCTAATGTACTATCTATCATGTTTAGGATAGTACATTGTGTAGCCTGTTACTGTAACATTGTGAAAATAATAAGATTATGTATGCATTACTTGATTTTGTGGGATTTTCTATGCCCTCAAGGTTTGTGCAGTGACTGAAAAGCTGGCTAAAACTTGTGGCTGGACTGACAACCTGGGTGGTGGTTTTCAGTAGGCACAAAAATAAAAATAACATATTCAAACAGTCCAATAGAACGCACATTTTATTTTTCTATTTATAGTATTTTTTTCTCATACTTAGATACTGAACACACAGCTCATGTGGTAGTGTTTTGGCGAATTAACTTTCTCATTCAAAATGTTGCCCAGTCACCAACAATGTTGTGCTAGAATCATTATTTCAGAAGACCCTGCTGTTAAGCGCTCATTTTGTCGCTGCTTTGTTGGGTCCAAGCAGTACCTACAGTTGAAGTTGGAAGTTTACATACACCGTAGCCAAATACATTTAAACTCAGTTTTTCACAATTCCTGACATTTAGTAAAAATTCCCTGTCTTATGTCAGTTAGAATCACCATTTTATTTTAAGAATGTGAAATGTCAGAATAATAGTAGAGAGAATGATTTCAGCTTTTATTTCTTTCATCACATTCCCAGTGGGTCAGAAGTTTACATACACTCAATTAGTATTTGGAAGCATTGACTTTAAATGATTTAACTTGGGTCAAACGTTTCAGGTAGCCTTCCACAAGCTTCCCACAATAAGTTGGGTGAAATGTGGCCCATTCCTCCTGACAAAGCTGGTGTAACAGTGTCAGGTTATTAGGCCTCCTTGCTCGCACACACTTTTTCAGTTCTGCCCACAAATTTTCTATAGGTATTGAGGTCAGGGCTTTGTGATGGCCACTCCAATACTTTGTTATCCCTAAGCCATTTTGCCACAACTTTGGAAGTATGCTTGGAGTCATTGTCCATTTGGAAGACCCATTTGCGACCATGCTTTAACTTCCTGACTGATGTCTTGAGATGTTGCTTCAATATATCCACATCATTTTCCTACCTCATGACGCCATCTATTTTGTGAAGTGCACCAGTTCCTCCTGCAGCAAAGCACCCCCACAACATGATGCTGCCACCCTCGTGCTTCACGGTTGCAATGGTGTTCTTCGGCTTGCAAGCCTCCCCCTTTTTCCTCCAAACATTACGATGGTCATTATGGCCAAACAGTTCTATTTTTGTTTCATAAGACCAGTGGATATTTCTCCAGAAAGTATGGTCTTTGTCCCCATGTGCAGTTGCAAACCGTAGTCTGGCTTATGGCGGTTTTGGAGCTGTGGCTTCTTCCTTGCTGAGCAGCCTTTCAAGTAATGTCGATATAGGACTCGTTTTACTGTGAATATAGATATTTTTGTACCTGTTTCCTCCAGCATCTTCACAAGGTCCTTTGCTGTTGTTCTGGATTGATTTGCACTTTTCTCACCAAAATCCGTTCATCTCTAGGAGACAGAACGCTTCTCCTTCGGTATGACGGCTGCGCGGTCCCATGGTGTTTATACTTGCGCACTATTGTTTGTACAGATGAAGGTGGTATCTTTTTTCTTTTGATTTTCCCATGATGTCAAGCAAAGAGGCACTGAGTTTGAAGGTAGTCCTTGAAATACATCCAGAGGTACATCTCCATTTAACTCAAATTATGTCAATTAGCCTATCAGAAGCTTCTAAAGCCATGACATCATTTTCTGGAATTTTCCAAGCTGTTTAAAGGCAAAGTAAACTTGTGACCCACTGGAATTATGATGCAGTGAATTATAAGTGAAATAATCTCTGTAAACAATTGTTGGAAAAATGACTTGTGTCATGCACAAAGTAGATATCCTAACCGACTTGCCAAAACTATAGTTTGTTAACAAGACATTTGTGGAGTGGTTGAAAAACAAGTTTTAATGACTCAACCTAAGTGTATGTTAACTTCCGACTTCAACTGCAGATAAGCCTGTGATGTTATTTTCTAATAGAAAATGCATTGTGTAATTTCAGAGCCACACACAGGATTTCATATAGCTTTCAAAATGCTTGATATTGATGGCAATGAGCATGTGGACAGAAAGGAGTTTCTCAAGGTATGCTTTATAATGTGAATTATATAATGTTCCTCGCATTTTTGTTTTTTATATCGTCGCTCTCTGATGAAAACCTTGTAACTGCATTTGTGGCCAATTTTTTTATTTTTTATTTATTGATTGAAAGCAGTAATTCCCCTCAATGTACTCTGAACATTTCGTGACTCTAGGACCAAGAAAATGTATTCATAATTGCTTGTTCGTTAATGCGGAATTTCTTTATTTTATTTACTGAAACATTTGTGGTTTGAGGATGAGGTTTTCATCAGACAGCGATGATATGCTTCTCAAGGAGTTGATGGATTTGTATTTTCATGTTGCATATAGTAATTTGTATTGTCTGATTGTATATCAAAGTATACAGTCATGTATGTCTATATCAAGTATCCACACTGTTAAATTCCAAAATATTACCAGCCCTTACATGGACGTTGCCCAGTTGGAGGTTTTAAAATAAATGCTCCAACAAGTGAGTACTATACTCTTGATACTAACTCAGTCACATGTTGTATGACCAGTTTCTTCCAAAAGGCACCTAAAGGACTCTGACTCTCTGTGTAGATTGATGAGGGGAAAAATCAATTCAATCAATTTTAGAATAAGGCTGTAACGTGACAAAATGTGGAAAAAGTCAAGAGGTCTGAATACTTTCCGAATGCACTGTATGTTACAGAATGTAGCTTGTAAACATACTGTATTTGCCAGTTGGCTTTAGCACAATGCAGTATGCATACATTGCTACAAAAATGCATGTGACTGACACAGTTTTGCACCAAACCAATGAAAAGTTGATTCCCTAATTTTGAATAGAGCCTGGTGTAGACATTCAGCAACACTGGGAACGACAGGGTTTAGATGGCGTTAAGAGACCTCTGTTGTGTGTTCCTACTGGGAATATGGGGTCCAAAACATCTTACATGTAAGCATGTTATGCACCTGACAAAGTAGAGCGAGGAGCAGCATGGATAATCATTCAGCGTGTTTGAGAGGATCAGTGTGAGCAAGGCAAGTGATCGCTTTGGTCACATCATGAGTAGTATTTGGGTTGCAAGATGATTTGTAGATCAGTATGGTCCATCTGCTGTTCAGTCGATCTCAAACACACACTGTTTGCTGTTTCAAACTGGCTCCAGTATTAATATTAGTGAGGCATTGTGGATAGTAAACCTTTTTGACTAATGAAAAATTATGTTATTGCTGACATTTATTGGATAATCCAGATGAGTAAGAGGTATGTATGTGTTATTAGTGGGTTTATAACTGAATTAGTAGTTTCCTGAATTTTTAGACAGCTAGCTAAGAAATGCTCTCACTAGTAGCTTAATCTTTTGTAGTTTAGTATCTGCATTTATTATAATACAAGGAATAATTGTTGCTGCTTTGTTTTATGATGAAGCTCAAGAAAATCATTGGGAAAAGAAAAGAGAAAGTGCCCATGGAAGGTGCCACAGACGTGGTGAGTCAACAATCTAAACCTTTTTAAGACTGAACTCCTTAGTCATTTATGTGAATTGTTGAACATTTTTCAAAATACTTGATATGGGCAGCAGGTAGCCTAGGGGTTAGAGCGTTGGGCCAGTAACAAAGGTTGCTGGATCGAATCCCTGAGCTGACAAGGTAAAAATCTGTCGTTCTGCCCCTGTACAAGGCAGTTACCCCACTGTTCCCCGGTAGACCGTCATTGTAAATAAGAATTTGTTCTTAACTGACTTGCCTAGTTAAATAAAGTATATATTTTTTTTTAAATGTATTTTAAATGACGTGGAAATGCACGTTGAAAGCACTAAGCCTTGCCAACTGTCATTGTACGGTGACGTAAACCATTGCGTACCGGCTGGAAAACTGATTGTCTTTACTCATATTTCAAACGTGATGGGGCTTGCAGTAATAACAAAGGCAGGAAGTGTTGAAACTTGATGTCATCTTCACAGAAACCAGTCGTAGAGGGGGATGGTGTGAACACTACACTGCAGGCATTCTTCTTTGGCAGGAATGGCAAAAACAAGCTTCAGTACAATGTATTCTGCAGGTAAAATACACTACATTACCAAAAGTATGTGGACACATGTTCATCGAACATCTCATTCCAAAATCATAGGCATTTAATATGGAGTTGGTCTCCCCTTTGCTGCTTTAACAGCCTCAACTCTTCTGGGAAGGCTTTTCACTAGATGTTGGAATATTGCTGCGGGGACATCCATTCAGCCACAAGCATTAGTGAGGTTGGACGATTAGGCTTGGCTCGCAGTCGGTGTTCCAAATTCATCCCAAAGGTCTTTGATGGGGTTGAGGTTAGGGCTCTGTACAGGCCAGTCAAGTTCTTCCACACCAATCTTAAAAACCTTTTCTGTATGACCTCGCTTTGTGCACAGGGGGCATTGTCATGCTGAAACAGGAAAAGGCCTTCCCAAAACTGTTGCCAAAATTGGAAGTACATAATCGTCTGTAATGTAAATGTATGCTGTAGTTCCAGTGAAGGGAAATCTTAACGCTAAGGGGCCTAACCCGAACCATGAAAGACCACCCCATTGGTGAAGCGTGATTCATCACAGCCCTCATTGGTGAAGCGTGATTCATCACAGCCGTAATTGGTGAAGCGTGATTCATCACAGCCCTCATTGGTGAAGTGTGATTCTTCGTCATTCATCGCAATGTTTCCACTGCTCCAGAGTAGAGTGGCAAGCTTTACAACACTCCAACCGCTTGGCATTGCGCATGGGGATCTTAGGTTTGTGTGCAGCTGCTCGGCCATGGAAACCTATTTCATTCAGCTCCCGATTTAACAGATATTGTGCTGTAAACATTGCTTCCAGAGGAAGTTAAACTCCGTTGTGATGGTTGCAATCGAGGACAGGCAATTTTTTATGCAATTCAGCACTCGGCGGTCTGTGAGCTTGTGTGGCTCACCACTTTGCGACTGAGCCGTTGTTGCTCCTAGACATTGCAACTTCACAATAATAGCACTTACAGTTGCCTGGGGCAGCTCTAGCAGGGCTGCCTTTTTGGGAAGGTAGAATCCTATGACTGTGCCAAGTTGAAAGTCAATGAGCTCTTCAGTAAGGCCATTCTACGGCCAATGTTTGTCTATGGAGATTGCATGGCTGTGTGCTTGATTTTAGCAATGGGTGTGTTTGAAATAGAATCCACTAATTTGAAGGGGTGTCCACATTTTGCATATATAGGTGTACCTAATCCTAGTAAAATCATGTTTTCTCAAATGCACTGTACTTATTGTTGCTCAAGGATCAGTGTTGCCTGTTAGATCATAATATAGTTATAAGGACAGGGAGACCTGATCCTAGATCAGCATTCCTACTCTGAGACACTGAGTATGGGCCCGGAACCGACCTTGTCACATTCAGTGTCTTTACTCTGGATTTCTCTTCTAGGTTCATGGAAGACCTGCAGTCAGAGGTGCAGGAGATGGAGTTCCTGCAGTTTTCCAAGGGCATGGACACCATGCGGCGGGAGGACTTTGCAGAGTGGCTGCTGCACTACACCAACGAGGAAGCCAACGAGGCCTACTGGGAGAACATGAGGAAGAGGATCCCCGCTGGCCAGGTAAAAAGGAATGTGGCCCTGTTCCAATGCTTTGAAAAATCCACCCTTCCTTCCTTGGTCACCACAGATTAGAAAATGCATCCTTTCTACATTAAAGTAACCCCACATCAGAATTGGTTGGATTGGGGAAAATAATTGCCACCCAATTATTTTCCCCAATCCAACCAATTCTGATGTGGGGTTACTTTAATGTAGAAATGATGCATTTTCTATTCAAACAGGGCCAGGGATAATAGGAAGTCAGGTCAATGTACCTTCAGGTTTAAGAAGTTGTGAAATAAACCCATTTTCCTGGGGGTCTCAAGAGTTGACTTCTCAGTATATAACTTGGACATTTGTCCCTCTTCTTTTGTAGAGCATCACATTTGATGAGTTCAAAGCGTTTTGCCTATTCACCAACAACCTGGAAGACTTTGCCTTCTCTGTGAAAATGATAAGTGAAGCCAACCGACCTATTGGAATGGGTAATTTTAATTTCTACCTTGTTTTAAGTAGGAAGGGCATTTTGTATGAACGTTTCTGATTCGACACAGTCAAATCACTTCAACCAAAGACATTATCCTGATCATTTGACTTTCTTTTGATACTCCACAGTCCAATTTAAGCGAGCTGTGAAGATCGCCACAGGGCACGACCTCTCGGAGAACGTGCTGGACACTGTGTTCAAGATATTTGACCTGGACGGCGATAACTGTCTGAGCCACAAGGAGTTTATCGGAGTGATGGAGGACCGAGTACTACGTGGCTTGAAGGTAAAGGGGGTACTTACCAGTTAGCAATCACATTAAAAAGTATGTCAGGGTGTTATTTGATCTTGAGATCAGTGCTTCACTCAAACTTTCATGCAAGTCTCCAATTTACTTGTTAATAATCATTGTGTTGTGAGGTGTGGTTTCTGTATGAATTGTGCTACACAAGTTAAGTTTCAGCCGAGGCTACACAATCTAATCGAACCGCCCCACCCCCTAGGACACCTTTTCCAGTGTACTAAATAACCTTTTAAACGTTCCGCGATGTGTTACTTTACGCACTTTTTTGGGGGGAGAAAACCTCACGCTGATCATGTTGTCCAAATTTTCCAGAATGTTAATCTCAGAAGTGAGGATTAGGACAGGGAGGACGCAGTGGCGATTGCGTAACATTTTTGGGGGGGTATTTTAGTCCATATAAAAAGGTGTCCTGGTGATGAATTCACACAGCCACTCTGTAAAGTTTATTAACATTATTATTATTATTATTATTATTAGAGGTCAACCGATTTATGATTTTTCAATGCCGATACTGATTTATTGGAGGACCAAAAAAAGCCGATACCGATTAATTGGACGCTTTTTAAAAATATATATATTTGTAATATTGACAATTACAACAATACTCAATGAACACATTTATTTTAACCTAATATAATACATAAATAAAATCAATTTAGTCTCGAATAAATAATGAAACATGTTCAATTTGGTTTAAATAATGCTAAAACACAGTGTTGGAGAAGAAAGTAAAAGTGCAATATGTGCCATGTAAAAAAGCTAAAGTTTAAGTTCCTTGTTCAGAACATGAGAACATATGAAAGCTGGTGGTTCAATATTCCCAGTTTAGAAGTTTTAGGTTGTAGTTGTTATTATAGGATTATTATAAGAATTTTGATGCGTCGACTATTTCTCTACCATTTTGTATTTCATATACCTTTGACTAATGGATGTTCATATAGGCACTTTAGTATTGCCAGCCTAATCTCGGGAGTTGATGGGCTTGAAGTCATAAACAGCGCTTTGCTTCAAGCATTGCTAAGAGCTGCTGGCAGTTTTCTTTTTTGATTTCACCTTTATTTAACCAGGTAGGCTAGTTGAAAACAAGTTCTCATTTACAACTGCGACCTGGCAAAGATATAGCAAAGCAGTGTGACACAGACAACAACACAGAGTTACACATGGAGTAAACAATAAACAAGTCAATGACACAGTAGAAAAAAAGAAAGTCTATATACAGTGTGTGCAAAAGGCATGAGGAGGTAGGCACTAAATAGGCCATAGGAGCGAATAATTACAATTTAGCAGATTAACACTGGAGTGATAAATGTGCAGATGATGATGTGCAAGTAGAGATACTTGCAGTAAAGTGTTGTATGAATGAATGCTTATGAGCATGCTGCTAACTACCACGGCTCAGTCAGACTGCTCTATCAAATCATAGACTGAATGATTATATAATAAACACAGAAATACGAGCCTTTGGTCATTAATATAGTCAAATCCGTAAACTATCATTTCGAAAACAAAATGTCTATTCTTTCAGTGAAATACGGAACCGTTCCGTATTTTATCGAACGGGTGGCAACCCCAAGTCTAAATATTGCTGTTACATTGCACAACCTTCAATATTATGTACAATTCTGACAAATTAGTTCACAGTTCGCAACGAGCCAGGCGGCCAAAACTGTTGCATATACCCTGACTCTGCTTGCACTGAACGCAAGAGAAGTGACACAATTTCCCTAGATAATATTGCCTGCTAACATGAATTTATTTTAACTAAATATGCCATGCCAATTAATCGGTCGACCTCTAATTATTATGTGATGTTTGTATTTCCCCAGGTGCAGCCCCAGCGTGGCATCTTAGATTATTGGAAGTGTGTGAAGAGGGAGACACTGAAAGGGGCCCAAGAGGCCCTCCGGGACACAGGAAGCCCTTTCTGAGGGGTCACGTTGTTGGATCAAGAAGCTCCTTGCGAGGTTTCACTGGGTGACTCCAATGTAAAGCATTGATGGCTGACCAACAAGTTGCTCATTATCACTTGATATTTGTCAATGGAATATTAACATGGTCCTCATGAACCAGATCAATAAGGGATGATACCAAATTTTATATTTTTCAGGCTTCCTTTTTGTTTATGAAAATGTTATTACAATATACATAATCTATGGGTGTTTTGTTTACAATATTTTTTATATTTTCTAATTAGGCTTGGGCGTTATACTGGGGTATTGCCGAATACCGACGGTATGATTTTCAATACCGTGCTACGCCACTACTTATAGCTAGCTATAAGAAATCTAAGATGTCAAATTATATCCAGCGTAGGGCTCCAGCTATGCATTTGGTTTGCTAGTGAAGTGGCTAGATCTCATGATCAAGCTTCTTGGTTATAGCAGAGACATTCAATCCCCTCATGGATCAAGATCCCTAGTGCCTAAATTGTTTTGTCAAAAAAAAAGTATTAATCATTTGGGTGCCACTTGTGTGAACATTTAGCAATACTGTATACCTCGGTATAGTACAGAAACGGTATGAAAATCCAGATTACCGCCCAATTCTAATCCTGGAAATTGGTTGTGATGCTTGGTACCAGTCTATGCATACAAGGCATGTGAAATGTGAGCTCGTTTGACATTTATTGTCTGTCACCTTTTTATACCCTATCTCGCTGCTCAAATACATTGTTTACAGTTAGAGGTGGTTTACTGTGGTATCATTGGAATTTCATTAAGTTTTAAAATGCTGAATCATTGAAAAAGTTGTATTAAATATGTGCCTGTCTTCAAATGTCTGTGTACAGTTGTGCTGTAATATATTGGCACCCTTTCACAATTCACTTTCTTCTTAAATAAATTGTAATTTAGGACTTGGTGTTCGTTTGATTTGGAATTGATTTTTCAACATCAAATGGCCTGGACTAAATTATACAAAATTCTAATTAATTTGGTTGGAATCAGGTTAACGGTGTAATTTCTCAACAGTGTAAAAATAGCATTTGAAACAGTTTTGAACTTTCCTCCTTTGGAAAGTGCAACTGTATACCTTTCCTAAGATTAATTAAATGTTTGAAAAATGCTTCACTTCTCTTGGTATTTGTGTGTGCCATACAGATTGTTTTTTTTTACAAAAGGGTAGGAATTGCACTAGCAAAAAGGGAGCAAGACAAAAAATACACAAGAGCAATGACTATTCTGGAATTTATTAGTTGACCCCATATTAAGATCACATTTGAGTATGTTGTTTCACCATTGAAGCGTGTGTGTTACACACACACAGGGAATTCAAAAAAAGTTAGAGACAAACAACCAGCTTACTTCTGTGGTAGATTAAGAAACAGAGTGACTGACAAAGTTATCAGTGAGTACAGCATACAAAGCTACAGTAAAATTAGAGCACAAAGCCATCTTTGGTCTTATCACTTACTATAAACGCATACATAAATTTATTGTATCAAAAATAGAAATTAGTCATTTAAAGTAAATTCACATTTCTGACATACAATATGTAATAAAGGAGCATACATTGAAGAGACGTGTGATTAAAATGTTTAAACCTTGGTTTTAAGGACCTACTGGTTTTGCCATCGTTTTAAAAATCTATTTGTCCTGTCCAAATAATTGCCTGCTTCTGGCTACCCATGGACTTTCAATATTGGTATCGTTCACATATGACACAGTATGCAACTAAATTGTTTTATATAGAAACACATGAAACGTTGAGAGATTGTCATATTAAAGAACAGACCTGTGCTTTCAATCCTGGGCTTTTAAAACAAGGCCTCGTGAATAGCCTCTGCTGCTTCGTTGGACATGGAGAATGACTTGTGATTTTCTCTAGTTTAATTATTACTAACAGATGAGCCTAGCTCGGACCGACATGTGGCCCACTTTTGGACTGATGGTTCTGGTGCCCTCCTAACTTGTTTAATAAGGTGGTTCTATTCCCTCCTGGGTTGCGTGGTGATTCAGTTATAACTTGCTGCACCTCTGCGGTGCACGTGATGAACTGCAGCCAATCTGAACTTCCGGGTGAGATAAATAGATCAGGGAAGCGCTTTCAAAGTGTTTGAGCCGCTGTTGAGAAAGACAATTACAACATTTATTAGAAACAGAAACTATTGCTCTAATAGATCTATGAAAAAAATAAAGATGGATGTCATGGGCCTTTCACCTTGATTGGGGTCAGGGGTCGTTCTCCTTCTTCACCGTCACGTCGCCGTCTCCGGCCAGGATGGTGGAGATCTCTCCCTGCATGAAAGCCCAGGGCACGGTGGATCCGGCCAGGGGACAACGCTCGCCGCTGGGGCAGTACACCTCTCCTCCAGGGCCCTGACTGCGGATGGAGCCACGCGTGCATGGGAAGCAGAACTTGTGGTGCGGGACAGACGGACACTGGACAAAGTGAGTGTCTTCCAGGCGCTCTCGGCAGAGGGTGCAGCAAAGCAGGGCGCCACTCCCGGAATCCCCAGCGCTGGTAGTGCTCGGCCCCCCTTGGGCACCCTGGCCCATATCTGCCTGGGAGACAGCGGTGGAGGCAGAGGAGGGACTGCCGCTGGTTGGGCGGCCAACTGCGGAGGAATGGGCTGAGGACAAGCCGGGGCCGTCTCGGGACATCTGGCTTGAGCTTAGGCTGTCGGCCACTCCCATGAGCGCCGAGATGGGCGAGGGCTGACTGTGTGAGCGGGGCAGGCCGTCCTGGGGGTTGGTCATGCCTGAGCCTAGGGGCTCCATGCCTGGATATGCACCTCGAGACCAGGGCTCTCTGGCTGGGTGATCTCCCATGGGCCTTCCATCACTCTCTCCGTTTTCAGAGCTTGGTGATGCTTTGCGTCGCCGTGCAGCACCCTTGGTAGGTGCAGAGCGGCCCGCGGGCGCCATGGGCATGCCCGCATCTGTGTACGGCTGTGGGAGGATCTCGGGCATCGGTGGCTCCTTAAACGAGCGTACACCGTCACTAAGGAGCTCCGTGAGCGCACGCCAGTCCCCAGCGCCCTGTCGCCTCTCATATTCCACGTAACGCAGCCCTGAGTTCACCGCTTTGCCCGCATCTTTGTTTGAGTCACGAAACATCTGCCTGACAAGCTCTGGGATGCCCGAGAAGACTATTCCAGAGCCGCTGGGGTATTCCACAAACACCTTCAGCTCAAACTCAGGCCCGGTCCCGGCTTCGAAAGCGAGAATGCGCCCCACCAGGTTGTGGTCTTTCCTGAAGCGCACACTGAAGGGGGCACAGCCGCAGAGGGTCACCAGGACGTCTCGTACTGCTCTGGGGCGGTTGGGCCAGCCCTCTGCCCGGCTCCTGGCACTCTCTGCCAGCTCAGCCATGACCTCACCATTCCTCCAGCCTGCCTCCAGACCCACAAGAGTGGAGGCACCAGCCCCCAGCGACATGGCTGACATTACCTGGCGCCTTCCATCACCACCCATTATATGGCCAGAGGAACCAGCCATCTGCTGGCCACCAGCTCTGGTGCCTGAAACGGGGGCCAACAAGCCGTGAGGGGCCCCCACTAACCCCTGGGCTATCAAAGCATGAGGTATGGTCCCATGTAGAGCAGGTGCGGCCCCAGCCATAGCCCTTCTAGTGTTGGGGCTCTGTCTGCTCCCCTCTGACATACTCACATCTTCAGCTCTGTGCAGACCATTGGGGAGGCGGGGTGAAACGCCATACTCTCCCCTCCCCCTGTCTAAACGTTCTGCATGCTGCCTCCCTCCTTCCATCGGTCCACCTGAGCTGGGTTTGCCTTGCTGAGGTCCCGGGGACCTTCCATCCAAAACACCGTGGCTACTCTTCAACTGCCTGGCCGTCTCAATTAGGAGTTCGATTCTGTCCGCCCCGTCGTAGTTCACGCATCCCCGGCAAACAGCTTCGCTGAATTCCCAGAGCATGGCCCAGGGCATCTTGGGCAGATCGCATAGGTAGCACCATTGCCGTCTAGAGGATGCCTGCGAGGCGGAGGACATGTTGTTTACAGGCCCTCACACAAACTTTCTTGAGCGGCCAACGCGTTTGTCTTTGCTTTTAGCGGCTTCGTCAATATTCAGTCAAGTCGAGAAACATGTCCTGATTGTGTTGTAAAATATGAAACTATGCTCAAAAAGCTCTTGTTGATTGGTGCTTTTAAAAGTTAGCTACGTTTTCCTTTTCGGGCTGCCTGTGTCGGTCTGTCTGGGCGGAAGTATAATGTGTTTAAGACACCGGATATACGCACCTACGCTACATTGCGGTTGCATTCTGGAAGCTGTAGTTTAAGTCGGAACATCTCCTCGATAGCTGGCCAGCTCACACTCATTCAACGTTTTAAGAAAAATTACTTAGCTAACTAAACTACGTGATTCATGCAATGTTCTGTGCCCAGTGCTTCTACGCATGATACCAACACGACAAAAGAGGGTACTAACTCATTATTGGCTAGCTTGAACGTGTGACCGATTGAGTGCTCGTGTGGTAACCAAGGCTAGAGAAGTAAAAGGATGCGTTCGAGCAGATCACTTTGTCAAGTCCTTGACCATCGTTGGTTACCGCCTTCAAAGTATATTGCATTGAGCAAATGCATGAACTTGACAAAAATCAGGTGATCAAAGTTCGTAAATTTTGACTGCAGTCGATTGTAAGTTTCTGCAGTTGCTCTTCACCAACTTCATCCTGCAGCCATCACCTGCATTGTGCATGGCTGAGCCATCACCTGCATTGTGCATGGCTGAGCCACCCCAGAAAAAAAACATGTTTTAAATCTAATTTCCAGTAATTCTCCATATTTTCACATGGTTTAGGCCCTTGACTGGGGCTGAATAAAAAAAAGAGTTGAATACACACTCAATATTCGACGACTTGGTTTGAAGTACCTTTGAGATTATTTGGGCATGACATTTAGAGTAAGCTAACTGGGGAACATTGAATCACTTTTTGGGGGGATAGAAAATGCTAATATTATTGGTTGGTGGCAGTTGCTAAGCGTATTATGGATTTCAATCTCTCCTTGTCCATAGCAAACAAACATGGGGCGGCAGGGTAGCCTAGTGGTTAGAGTGTTGGACTAGTAACCGGAAGGTTGCAAGTTCAAACCCCCGAGCTGACAAGGTACAAATCTGTCGTTCTGCCCCTGAACAGGCAGTTAACCCGCTGTTCCTAGGCCGTCATTGAAAATTAGAATTTGTTCTTAACTGACTTGCCTGGTTAACTAAAGGTAAAATTACAATGTAAACATGTCATTCATTTGGGCCATAGAAAACCCTACCAAAACTTAACTCTCCAAGAGGGTTGGCCACCCCTGATCTATGTTTCCCAAATACCAGGGGTTTGAATATGTTCATGTGACGTTCTACAAATTACTCCACATTCAAGAAAACTGTAATGAATATCAATCTTCAGGTGGCTGAGGCCGATTTGCAAAACCTTTCCATCATCTTACATCAGTGTTTCCCAACTCCAGTCCTCCAGACGCTCAACAGCACACATTGTTGTTTTAAGAATATTAGTATATTTTATTAATGATCGATTGACTATGACTTTTTAAATCACCCAGCATTGCTATTTGCAGAGTTAGCTCCAGGTAAATGTTGCAATTCTTCAGCCATTTCTGAACCTGCGAGCAAAAACAAGCTACATATGGACATTACCAAAACAAATTATCTAATGATTCTGTCTCTTCGCTGCTAAATCTGCAGAGCTGGGATGATTGTATCCCCCATATATAATTTATATATAAATGCCTGGAATATATATATATATATATATATATAATAACATTACATTGGTTGCAAGAATTTTGTATAATCATTTCAATTGAAAAAGTCAAAGTTTTTTTGAATCTAGCGTTGTTTTGTGTATCAGTTCATAAATCATGTGCCATGGAATCGGTACATCAAACATTTCTTCCCAACTATTTTGCAATCTATATGGCACAGCTGTCAATTACACTTTTTGGTCCTTAAATTAAACTAGTAGACTATTTTCTTTATCACAATTTTCTTTAGCCAATTTTGGTCTTTAATGCAGGGCTGACAGACAGGTCCCTTACTTTCTCCCCCTTCCACTTGCCTCTTCCATTTTTTGCGGTAATGCTGCAATTAGTTGGTTGTAATTTTGAGTAGAGCAGACATTTCCATATATTTTTGTTAGCTGCATGTGTGACATAACTCCACTAGTCCTATTTATAATATAATTTAAAAAGATTAGACTTTTAGAATATTTTATTGTTGCGTAAAATATATATATTTATAATATTTTCCTATATTTGAGTTCAAACATAATATTTAATTTCTTTATTTCGGGTGATGAATACCGAGTATGTCCACTTCACCGTTAGACTATATTATTGGTAAACTACACGGAAATGTTAAAGTTTTAATTTTTAGTGCTCCAGAAAGGTTAGAAAAATTATCTAGATCATCTATGAGGCTGTGGAGGGATCCAAATTGTGGCTATAAAAGAAAACGTGAATCATCAGTGTACAATGACACCTTTGTTTTTAAGCCCTGGATTTCTAGGCCCTTGATATTATTGTTGGATCTTATTTTAATGGCTAACCTTTTATGGCCTTAATAAATAGATATACCGATAGTGGACAACTTTGTTTTAATCCTCTTAAACAGTTTAATACTTTCTGAGAAGTAGCCATTATTTACAATTTTACACCTAGGGTTACCTTATATAACTTTAACCCATTGTAATAGAGATTCTCCAAAATTGAAATATTCCAGGCATTTATATATAAATTCCAGTTGTACTTTATCAAAAGCCTTTTCAAAGTCAGCTATGAGTACCAGGCCTGGTTTCCCAGATTTTTCATAGTGTTCTGTTGTTTCCAGCACTTGTCTTATATTATACAACGGGTGGGTCTAATCCTTAATGCTGATTGGTTAAAACCGCATTCCAGCCTGTGTCTATTCCACAAGTTACCCTTTATAAACTTGATCTCCACTATAAAAAGCATCTAGATATTATCTCACATTTCTTTTAGACTAACATTTAGTTTACAACAGCAGAGATTTGTATAAACCTTGCTGTCTGTCTCTCCGACATTTACAACATTGTTTCAATATTCAAATTCGATCTCCAGCTGTCTCATAGTAATGAACATGTCAGAAGCCAGGACGAGACAGAAAGGCAGGCAACGTTTCTCAGCCAGTCGAAATCATGAATCGGCTGGCATCATTTTTATGGATATGTACAAAGAAATGTCAATTGAAAAAAGGTCAAACAAAACAAAGTGCAACTAGTTTGCAGTCTTTCCAGCTTCAGTTTGAAGTGTTTGGGTTAGCTGTGTTGTTGGCTAGCTCCTCTTAACAACAGTGTCCTGACGAGTGAGCACATTTTCTACGCCAGGCAAAGTCGCGTCTCGTTCGCTCATTGTAATGGATGTATCCAAATAAATGTCACTAGAAAACAGCTTAAACAAATGCAAATGCAGCTACTTTGCCGTTATTCTGGCTGCTCTTTTTGACGTGATTATAAGTTAGCCGTAGTTGGCTAGCTAGCAAGTAAGGGATAAGAACATTGCCAGCCAGTATGACAATGGAACATTTGGAATGAACGACTGAACGACTGGGTCGCATCCACAGATACAGAACAAAAAGACTAAACCTTTGGGTCAAGTCTCTAGCAACCGAACAGTTAGAATGAATGACCAGCCGGCTTGGGTAGCAACCCTAGATTTGTGTCGGAACTATATCTTCTGGAAGAATGAAATAGTATGAATAAATTTATCAAAATAAAGTTTTTCATGAAAATATGTCAATCATTATTTGGATATGTTGGTAACCCGTTGTATAAAAGTGATAATGGCCTCGAAGCCGGTGTTTGGAGGATATGTTGGCATGGTTTGCAACAACCATGCCAATATATCCTCCAAACACCGGCTTCTTGGGCATTATCTCCAATGTATCGTCCATGTAAAAAACCTGTCTGATTAGTATGAATAATATCCGACAATACCTTTTTAATTCTATGCGCTATGCAGTTTGCTGGAATTTTTGCATCACTTCACTGAAGTGTAAGGGGCTTCCAGTTTTTTTAATAGACTGGATCTTTATATTTACCACTTGGGAATAATTCAATCAGACCTTCCTGCTGAGTATGTGATAATCTACCATTTTTAAAGGAGAGGTTAAAACATGCTAATAACTGTTCTCTGAGTACATCAATCTTTTATTTTTACATTATTAATAGGAAAAAAATACAATTAACTTTGGTTAGTGGAGATGTAGGAGACTGAAACAAAAACATATGCTTAAAGAACTTTGCTTCCTCTTTCAACATATAGTTTGGTGAATCATGGGTGACTCCGTCAGTTGTAACAGGTTTCAGTAAATTCTGTTTGGTAGCATTTCTGTGTTAAATATTTTTTTTTAACCTGGCATCTAGTACCATGCCCCGTTCAAAGACACTTTAATATTTTGTCTTGCCCATTCACCCTCTGAATGGCACACATACACAATCCACGTCTCAATTGTCTCAAGGCTTAAACATTATTCTTTAGCCTGTCTCCTCCCCTTCAGCTACACTGATTGAAATGGATTTAACAAGTGACATCAATAAGGAAGCATAGCATTCACTTGGATTCAGCTGGTCAGTCTATGTCATGGAAAGATCAGGTCCCCTTAATATTTTGTACACTCATACAGTGCATTCGGAAAGTATTCAGACCCCTTTACTTTTTTTTGTCACTTTACAGCCTTATTCTAAAATATATATATTTTTTCAACAAATTAAATCCTCAGCAATCTACACACAATACCCCATAATGACCAAGCAAAAACAGGTTTTTAGAAATGTTTGCAGATTTATTAAAAATACAAAACAAAAATAAATCCATTGATCATCCTTCAGAAGGTTCTACAGCTTGATTGGAGTCCACCTGTGGTAAATTCAATTAGTTGGACATGCTTTGGAAAGGCACAAGTCTCTCTATATAAGGTTTTACAGTTGACAGTGCATGTCAGAGCAAAAACCAAGCCATGAGGTCGAATTAATTGTCCGTAGAGAGAGAGAGACAGGATTGTGTAGAGTCAAAGATCTGGGGAAGGGTACCAAAACAATTCTGCAGCATTGAAGGTCCCCAAGAACACAGTGGAGTCCATCATTTTTAAATGGAAGAAGTTTGGACCCACCAAGACTTCATAGAGCTGGCCGCCTGGCCAAACTGAGCAATCGGGGGAGAAGGGCCTTGGTCAGTGAGGTGACCAAGAACCTGATGGTCACTGTGACAGAGCTCTAGAGTTCTTCTGTGGAGATGGGAGAACCTTCCAGAAGGACAACCATCTCTGCAGCACTCCACCAATCAGGCCTTTATGGTAGAGTGGCCAGAAGGAATCCACTCCTCAGTAAAAGTTACATGACAGCCCGCTTGGAGTTTGCCAAAAGGCACCTAAAGACTCTCAGACCATGAGAAACAAGATTCTCTGGTCTGATGAAACCAAGGTTGAACTCTTTGGCCTGAATGCCAAGCGTCACGTCTGGAGGAAACCTGGCACCATCCCTACAGTAAAGCATGGTGGTGGCAGCATCATACTGTGGGGATGTTCAACAAAGTACTGAGTAAATGGTCTGAATACTTATGTAAATATGATATTTCAGTTGTTTTATACATTTGCAAACATTTAGAAAGTATTCACACCCCTTGACTTTTTCTACATTTTGTTGTTACAGCCTGCTTTTTTTTGTCACTGGCCTACACACAATACCACATAATGTCAAAGTGGAATTATGTTTTTCAAAATGTTGACAAATAACTATTCAACCCCTTTGTTATGGCAAGCCTAAATAAGTTCAGGAGTAAAAATGTGCTTAAACAAGTCACATAATAAGTTGCATGGACTCACTCTGTGCAATAATAGTATTTACCATGAATTTTGAATGACCACCTCATCTCTGTACCCCACACATACAATTATCTGTAAGGTCCCTCAGTCGAGCAGTGAATTTCAAACACAGATTCAACCACAAAGACCAGGGAGGTTTTCCAATGCCTCGCAAAGAAGGGCACCTTTTGGTAGATGGGTAAAAAAAAAAATCTGAAAGCAGACATTGAATATCCCTTTGACCATGGTGAAGTAATTCATTACACTTTGAACGGTGTATGAATACACCTAGTCACTACAAAGACACAGGTGTACTTCCTACCTCAGTTGCTGGAGAGGAAGGAAACCGCTCAGGGATTTCACCAATGGTGACTTTAAAACAGTTACAGAGTTGGATGGCTGTGAGGCAAAAACTGAGGATGGATCAACAACATTGTACATAGTTACTCCACAATATTAACCTTATTGACAGAGTGAAAAGAAGCAAGCTTGTACAGAGTACAAATATTCCAAAACATGCATCCTGTTTGCAACAAGGCACTAAAGTAATACCGCAAAAAAATATGGCAAAGCCATAAAAAAACTTGTCCTGAAAACTAGGTGTTATGTTTGGGGCAAATCTAATACAACACATTTTGAATTCAGGCTGTAACACAACAAAATGTGGAATGAGTCAAGGGATCTGAATACTTTCTGAAGTCAATGCTTTCGCTCTCTCTCTCAATCTGTATGCCTATAGATGCCAGCACTGGAGGACATGATTGTTTTGGGCAGTTCCTCTCGCCCTCTGTGGGCGGTGGTGGAAAGCTTTCCCAACTCATCCTCCAAGGCATCCCTGGTTTCAAGGCTGTCCTGATGACCACCCCCAAATTCCAGCAACTCCCTCATGAAGGTTAAACCAAACACGCATAGTTAAGGCACAGGCTTTCGCATTGATTGTTTGTGCGAGTGTGTACTACTGTGTACCCAGCAGACATGGGTTCAAATAGTATTTGAAATATAAAAAATACTTAAGTGGTGCTTTATTGGGATTGCCTAGTGCAAGGAACGAATGGAATAGGCAAAAAGTGCAAACCCTGCCCATTTGGCTCTCCAGGCATGCTCAAGGAAATGCTTAGTTTAAATTCCACCAATTCAGGGGGTAAACTGAAATTCCAATTGAACATTTTCTCAACGCTTCTCCATAAGAAAAACATTGGAATTTCAGTTTACTACCTGAATTTACATGGATTTGACCCCCACCCTGGTACGTATGTGTATGTCCGTTCTGTGTACACTTAGTTGGGCATTGAGAGCTGCTGGTCAGGCTCCCTCAACTGCCCCTAGGTGGCGTTCTCCGCCATGAACCTGGAGGCCATTTCCACCGAGAGCACCCTTATCATTGGCCAGAACCAGCTGCTGCATCGCTTTGTGGGCAACTTCTACCTGCTGCCGCTCAGCGCCCCCCCCCCCCCCCCCTCAGGTATCAGCACCATAGCACAGTCAGACACCACTTACTCCCATTCACCCCGCTTACCTGGAAAGTGAAATCTGAAATATTTAGGTCCCCTGTGGCCATGGGAGGAACTGCACAAACAGTTGATGGACATACTGAGACTATGGCAACACAGAGATGCATGAACACAGATTAAATTGTGTACCTCATCAATTGTACGTTTTTCTCCTTCAAAAGTTCAGCTCAATTCAACTATTTCTGGACAAGCTGCATATGTAAAAATACTGACAATTAGTGCTCTGTTGTCCATCACATGTCAATGAATGACTCCCGTTGAAAAAACATTTGCTCAATTTTCTGACACAGAATCTCTGTGTGGCCGTAACCATACAATCCACACGCAAAACCATACAGAGCTCCATTTAAACTCTCTCTTTATACTGCTCTCTCTACCCAGTGTCAGAGGCGTGGCAGCAAGTGCTGCGCTCAGTGTGCGTGTCCCGCATCGTGCCTGTGTTCATCCCTTACCGAGGCTGCAAGTACTTCTACATCCTGGGAGGAGGCTGGCAGAAGAGCACCCTCTGCAGGGCCCAGGTCTACAGTCAGTCAGTTAGTTAGTCAAGCAGGCAGGCAGTCTGTCAATTAGTCAAACAATCAATCAACCAGTCAGCCAGTCAGTCCCACTCCTACCATCTCCTCATATTAGGTACAGTATGTAACATGTTATTTCAGATTATTTAGAGAAACTTTAAAGCCTGAAAATCTCTATATCTGCGTTCAAAATGGCACCATATTCCCTAATATACTGTCCTACCAAGAAAAAAGGCAGTAACAGCTCATAGCGTGAACTGATAAAAGTGTATTTTATTTACCTTGGTTTCACAGTAACTTTATGCAGTTACTGCTACCATGACCCCAATTTTCATCAAAACACAATACAATAGAGGCAGGATACTTGTTCACATGATTAAGCATGTATTTAATGTAGCAAAAATGAAAATTTTTGACCAAATGAGCTGTTACTGCCTTTTTGCTTGGTAGGGCAGTATAGTGCACTATGTAGGGAATAGGATGCCATTTTGGATGCACACTATACTTTCATTGTAACAAAGAAGTGTGAGATGTAAGGCATGTAATAATAAGGCTATTTCTGATCTTTGCAGATGAGAATTTCCACATTGGCAACATCTTCCCCAAGTATATTCCAAAAGGTATTTTTAGCCCCTCTTGCATGTGTGTTGCATTTGTGACCGAGTTGAGTAGCTTTAAACTCACTCAAGTTGAAGTACCCCCACCCACACCATTGTATTGCTATCTTTTCAGTGGTGCAGCTGGCTAAGGGGTTTCAAGGGGACGGTCACGTGTGTTTGCAAGATCAAGTACCAGTGCGGACTCGTGAATGAGGAAGCTAAACTGTTGAGCGACAGCGTGACACAGTTAACACATTAGAATAATTCATTATATTTTGTGAAATATTAACTTATTTTTAATGAGGATAGTAACTGTGTTTGTGTTTGCCTGTTTGTGTGTGCAGGCAGTGGAGACTCGTTCACGGCGGTGACCAAAACTCAGGAGAACACCACTGTGACTCTGCAGCTGAGGGCTTCATTCTATTCTATTCTATTATATTACTGTCTTTTTGCTAGCTAAGGCCATCTACTTTATGTTTTGCCTGTCTTCCCAGTAGCCTACAAGGTGTGTGAACTGCTGACTGATATTAACTTGCAGATGATTGTTGACACATCAACCACAACAGGGCAATTTTCAACTGTTGTTGTCTTCGTAATATATGGCTCTATTGGAGGGGGAGTGGTTTCTCCTCTCCTAGGCAATCAGCAATTAGTACCGTGAGGTGTGCTCTCCACCTCTGCAAGGCAATTAGTAATTAGTGTTAGTACATCAGTCTCCCCTGTTTTCTCAGTGCCAGTCTCACCAGGGGTGCAACTTTCCCTGGGGATGCCTCATATTCTCAAATTGCATTTTTGTCCCCACCCAGTTTTATCATTGCACTGTGAGGCGGTTGGGTCTGGTCGGCTGTTTGGCTGTATCAGCCAGCTGGATTTAGGGCTACACGGACACCACAGAGTATGCGAACAGAAGCAGCTGTTGTCTGTGTGTGTTGTGATTTGTGTAAAATAAAAAAGCAAGCAGAGTAGAAACTGGCCACTCTTTATTTGACTGATGTAATTGGCAAGGTAACTGCTGTTCCACTTAACAGAAAAAAAGTATTTACTCCCGGTGCTGAGTTAGTAGTGTAACTGACATGTAACTTTAGCTAATGCATTACATGTTTCATCCCCTCTCGACTGAAGGGAATGAAATCTAGCTAGTAGCTACCACAGTCAGTTCAGCTCTAGCATCTAGCTGTCTGTCAGGTAGCAGTATCTAACAGCTGTATGTACATATTTTTTAGCCTTTGTTTTGACCTGTTTCAACAGAAGTAAATTAACTTGGCTAGTTTTCACCAGTTGATGTATCTTAGAGCTAGCCAAAAGTTGGCTAATGTTTGCAAGCTAGCTCACAAACTTTAGCTATTATTTTTGCCTCAATCACACTAGATCTGAATTTAATGATGAAACCAGCTAACATTATTCAGACTTCTTTTGACAGAGGAATGTGTGTTTTTGTTAGAGTCAGTATAGCCAATGTAACGTTATTGATCCTTCAGTTTCCCTAACTAATTCCCTACTTTTTACACTTACACGGTGTACACATCTCTATAGGCTTCACTCTCATGGTGCACAGTCAGTCCACAACACTATGCTCATCATGTCTTTTAGCAGTGCTTGAAAAAGTACCCAATTGTCATACTTTAGTAAAAGTATAGATACCTTAACAGAAAGTTACTTAAGTAAAAGTGAAAGTCAGCCAGTAAAACCAAATAGAGGTGTTTGGTTTTAGATATACTTAAGTATCAAAAGTAAATGTAATTGCTAAAATATACTTAAGTATAAAAATCAAAAGTATAAATCCCTTAAAATTCCTTATATTAAGAAACAAGAAAATGGTGCCATCTGGTTTGGTTAAATTTACGTATAGCCATGGCCACACTCCAACACTCAGAGATGATTTACAAATTATACATTTGTGCTTAGTGAGTCCACTAAGCTAGAGGCAGTAGGGATGACCACATGTTCTCTTGATAAGTGCGTGAATTTAACTGTTTTCCTATCCTGCTAAGCATTCAAAATGTAACGAGTATGTTTGGTTGTCAGGGAAAATGTATGGAGTAAAAAGTATAATATTTTCTTTAGGAATGTAGTGAAGTAAAAGTAAAAGTTGCCAAAAATATAAATAGAAAAATAAAGTAGAAATGCCCAAAATAACTACTTAAGTGGTACTTTAAAGTAGTTTTACTTAAGTACTTTACACCACTGTCTCATAGCAGGATAAGATGGTGACAGGTGTCTCAGCAGGATCAGACAGCCAGGGAAGACCAGTCTACAAAGCTCAGGTGAATTTTTCAGTATATTATAACAACCAGTGAATGGATACAAAGTTCCATCTTGAGTTGATGGGTAGGCTACAGTCTGGGATCTGGGAATAATGGTAATTTCAATTATTGTATTCTTGGACAATATAATGTATGTACACCAAGGTAGTTCTTTGTCATGCGTCATCTGAGCAGGATCAGATGGTGACAGGGGTCTCAGCAGGGTCAGCGAACCAGGGAAGACCAGCTTGTGATGGCACTAAAGTGAACCTTTGGAGATGCAACACTTTACTCTCTGTGCAGCAAACACTGGACAAGCCAGAAGCTTCAAAGATTGAAACTATTTTAAGGCAGTCTGACAAACCTTAAAGTTTATTTCCAAACTGTATCAATGATTATAGAGGCTGACAAAACATGTAAATCAAAAATGTGTGGAAGACCTGCGAGACTATTGATGATAATGTTTGAATGCCCAGTCATGTTCATATAATCTGAGACATAAGCTACTGTAGTTTAAAACCATCAATAGAACATACTATTTGCCAATGAAACTGAATATCATGCACTCAGAAATGTAAGGGAAGACCCCCCTGTATTGGACAAAAATGAATGGGAAGTCATTGGCATCGGACAAACCATATACACATTGTCCAATACCACCCAATTCGGCGTTGATTAATGCAAAGTGTATTGCAAATGCCATATGGCAATTGCCAGTTGTAACAGTTTAAAAATTCAACAGGTGGCGAATCCGCTCCACCGTGGTTTTTCATATTGGAAATGTAACCCAAGTCAACGTCCAAAAGCAAAATTTTGAAAAAATTATTTTTTTGTCAAAAAACTTATCACCCCTTAGAAAAGTGCTTTCTGGACCGTTTTTCGAAATTCTTTCGATTTTTTTTTGTCAATTACACATGTGTAAGAACTGTATGAATATACTTTTGTCCAAATTTATTATCATATTTTTTTTTTTTTGACATGCGCATAAGTAATATGTTTTGTCCATTTTCAATATGATTTCATAGGAAGTTAAAAGTCAAAAGTCAAAAATGTCAAAATTTTGTAAAAAACTTCACACACCCTTAAAAAAGTGCTTTCTGGACCGTTTTTCGAAATTCTTTCAATTTTTTTGTCAATTACACATGTGTAAGAACTGTATGAATACACTTTTGTCCAATTTTATTATAATTTTTTTTTTTTTTTTTTACATGCGCATAAGTAATATGTTTTGTCCATTTTCATGTTTCAAATATTTTTATTAAACACACACAAGAATGGTGTATAGGTATACATGACAGGTATACAATTCTTATCTAAACATAAAAGAGCATACAGGAACAACAATACCCAGAGTTCTGGGTGCAGAACAAATAATACAAAACACGACATACAAAACAAGGACACGTAGAAAGAAAGAGGGAAGATGTCCCCCCCCCCCCATCCCCTATTCCCCCCCCCCTCCCAACTGCTCGGGTGGTAGGGCCAGCACACGCTGCCCAAAGGTAGATTAAAATATTACAATTGAGAGTGCGTTAATAAGTACAAATTCACAGCGCCGACTCGTCCAAGTAGGAGAGGAAAGGCTGCCAGATTTTATCAAAAGTTGATAATTTATTGTTCAGAATATATCTAATTCTTTCTAAGTGTACAGTGTTTGCCAATTCACTGAGCCATAATTTGGTAGAGGGCGCTTCCCTCCTTTTCCAAAACAACAAGATTCGTTTTTTTGCCGAGATGAGACCATACGAGATTAGTTGTTTTTGGGGGTTGGTTAATCCGTTTAGGGACTCAGATACTCCCAGGATTATCAGAAGCGGGTCTGGATCTATTGAAGTCTCCAAAACTTCAGAGAGGATCCTAAAAATTCCACACCAATAACCATGCAAGCTAGAGCATAGGGCAAAGCAGTGGAGTAGTGTACCCTGCGTAGCCTGACATTTATCACATGTAGGGGATGTGTCAGGAAATATCCTATGCAGTTTAGTTTTGGAATAGTGTAATCTGTGTAATACATTGAATTGTATGAGACGATGTCTGGAATTAATGGAGCATGTGTGGATATACTCCAAGCTCTCTTCCCAGTCTGCCACTGAGATGTCAGTCCCTAGTTCTTCCTCCCATTTTGCCTTGATGGCATCAGTAGAAGGTGTGCTAACAGATTGAAAAGCATCATATAGACGCGATATCAGTTTATCTGAGGTGGGGCATATTTTTATGCATCCGTCAAACATGGAAGGTTTAGCATTCCCAAATGTTGGGAGGTGTTTTCTAACGTAGTCTCTAATTTGTAGGTATCTGAAAAAATTACTTCTGGGAAGATTATAAGTTTCCCTCAGCAGCTCAAAGGAAGCAAAGGTCCCTTCTATGTATAAATCCCCTATGGTACTTATCCCCAACTCTCCCCATCGCTCAAAGGTGTTATCAAGGTTAGAAGGGGCAAAGGAGGGATTCCTGGCGACAGGGAGCATGAATGACATTGGTCTGAGCTCAAAGTGGACTTTAATTTGCTTCCAGATTCGGACTGTGCTATGTATTATAGGATTGTTACAATAAAGTGACATCTCCAGATTGACAGGCGACAAAATCACAGTGCCAATAGAGAAGGGGTGACACTCCTCGCGCTCCTTACTAAGCCAGCTGGGTGCCGGGAGTACGTCATCCAACAGAAGCGGAGGTTAGCGGCCCAGTAATAAAATATAAAATTTGGGAGAGACAATCCTCCTTCCATCTTGGATTTACAGAGGTGTTTTTTTACCTATCCTGTGTGTTTTATAATCCCAGATGAAAGGATTGATAATTGAGTCCAGTTGTTTATGAAAGGATTTAGGTATGAATACTGGGATATTCTGATATAGGTAGAGCAGTTGTGGGAGGAAGACCATTTTAATGGCATTAATTCTTCCGAGCAGAGAAATTGGGAGAGTTCTCCAAAATAGTATGTTTGCTTTGAGTTTTTGTATCAGAGAGGGGAAATTCTCTTTAAATAGTAAGGAGTATTGTTTGGTAACTACAATTCCTAGGTAGGTAAATTTTTCTGAAGATAACTTAAATGGGAGATGTTCTAGCCAGGAGGTATTTTGCGACCGTATGGGCATTAATTCACTCTTGTTCCAATTTATTCTGTATCCCGAGAAGGTACCAAACAAATTGATCACATCAAGAATAGCTGGGATACTAGCCTGGGGTTCTGTTACATAGAGGAGGATGTCATCTGCGTATAGGGAGATCTTATTTAGAGTATCTTTAGTATTATAGCCGTGTATTGCTGCATGAGATCTAATCGTCTGAGCGAGCGGTTCGATAATTAGGGCGAAGAGCATAGGCGACAGCGCACAACCCTGCCTTGTCCCCCTGTTGAGGTTAAACCGGGGCGACAATGATTGGTTAGTGAGTATTCTGGCACAGGGGTTCCTATATAAAAGCTGGATCCAATTTATGAACCTATCTCCAATATTAAATTTCTGTAGGACCTTGAATAGATAGGGCCACTCAACTTGGTCAAAGGCCTTTTCGGCGTCAAGAGATATGACGGCAAGGTCCACGTTGGGTAACCTCTGAGAATACATAATATTGAAGAGGCGCCTGAGATTGAAGAATGAGTTTCTGTTAGGGATAAAGCCGGTCTGGTCCGAATGGACCAATTTGCCAATTAAAGTGCTAAGCCTGTTAGCCAGAGTTTTTGCTCAAATCTTTTGGTCTGTATTAAGGAGAGATATTGGTCTGTATGACCCTACCTCTTCTGGATCTTTACCCTTCTTATGTATAACTGTAATGAACGCTTCGCCCAAAGTAGAAGGGAGAGCTCCATCCTCATTGGCCTGAATCAACATTTTGTGCAGATAGGGGGAGAGCATGTTGCTGAATGTTTTATAGAATTCACCAGGGTATCCATCTGGGCCCGGGGTCTTGCCACTCTTTAGAGATTTAATTGTTTCTCGGATTTCATCAAGAGATATTTCCTTATTCAGGAAGTTAGAATCTTCCTGGTTCAGGGCAGGAAGATTACAGTCCTCCAAAAATGTTTGCATAATTAAGGGGTTAGGATCCGCGTTAGATGTATATAGAGTCTCATAAAACTGCCGGAATCTGTCATTGATGTCTTTGGGGGAAGAGAGTAATTCCCCAGATGCAGATTTAACCCTGTGAATCATTCGGTCACTCACATTTTTTCGAAGTTGTCTGGCGAGTAATTTGTGTGGTTTGTCACCAAACTCAAAATATTTTTGCTTGGCATAGAGAAAAGATTTAGCAATTTTAGCTGAGAGAATCTGATTATATTCCAATTTTAAAGAGGTAATTTTTTTATGTTTCTCCATAGATGGGTGGCTAGCATTCTCCCTATCCAGTAAGTGAATTTGTCCCTCTAGTTCTTCCAGTTCTCCTGGCAGCCTGAAAGGAGATGATACAGCCTCTCAGATAAGCCTTCAGTGTTTCCCACAATAATGCTGGGGAGGTCTCTGTGTTGTCGTTGGTATCAAAGAAAAATTTAATTTGGTCTTTAAGATATTCACAGAATGTTGGTTCTGTGAGGAGCTGAGGATTCAACCTCCAGACCCTCTCGTTTGGTACAATGTCACCCAATCTCAGGGAGAAGGTGAGTGGACTGTGGTCCGAGATTATAATATCATGATACCTCACGTTACAAGTATAGGGGAGTAGTCTAGCATCCAACAAAAAGTAGTCAATTCGAGTGTAAACCTTGTGAACATGAGAGTAAAAGGAGTATTCCCTACCCGTAGGGTTAGCGATCCTCCATATATCAAATAAGTTTGAATTTTTTTATGTAGGTATTCAAGAATTCGCTTGAATAGGAGGTAGGGGTTCGCCGGGTAGAGGATCTATCCAAATATTGGTCTAGCACACAGTTAAGGTCCCCTCCAATGACCAGGTTAGTATGGGAGATATCTGGAATCAGGGCAAGGACTCTTTTGAAAAAAGAGGGGTTGTCAATGTTTGGCCCATAGATATTTAGTAGAGTTACTGAGGTAGAGTGGATTTCTCCTATTGTGATCACATACCGACCCTCTTTATCCGCAATAGTGGTTTTATGTAGAAAGGGAATTCCTTTCCGTACCAGAATCGCTGTGACTCTCGTTTTGGCAGAGAAGTTAGAGTGATACACTTGCCCCACCCACCTACACTTAAGTCTGCTATGAGAGTTATTCTTCAGATGGGTTTCTTGCAAACATATAATATCAGATGAGAGTGCTTTCAAGTGGGCTAGGACCTTGCCCCTCTTAATTGGTTCGTTTAAACCCTTGACATTCCAGGAAGTGAATGTAAGCCCCGCCCTCCTCTCGTTTGTAGTTCCTATGGTGGCCTGCATACCATGTAACTTGATAAAAAGGTAAGAAAGCGCACCAAACCATCACGATCAGCATATGTAGCACCTACACCCGAGCAGTATCCAACCCACCCCTCCTCCCTGCAAGCACTTTTACTTCCCACCCTGTTCCCCTAATTTCCCCAACACTTACCCCCCCCCATCAACCCACATTTAACAGGCATGTACATACAGGAGAGAAAAAAAAGGAAAAATAAAAATAATAAACACATTGTCTGGCCGATGCCAAAAAAGCACGGCGCGACCTCGAACAAGAGGTAAAACAAAAATAAAATCCCAACTATATGTTCACCTCTCACTATCCTAGAACTTCTACTAACATATGAACTGAGGAGGCTCCCGCGAGTTAAGTGTTCAGTTAGCATCTAATAAACCTAAACCGAATAAGTTGCAACTTAAACATATTGCGCATTTAAGCGTCATCCTGGGTCAATCCCAGAGATAAGCAAGATATAGCATCAAGATAATATCGCTAAGCACTGCCGGTCAAAAAATAAACCATCCGCAACCGACCTAGTCAGCCGTACCTTTACATACTGTGGGTCAGGAGATCGGAACAAGGATTTGTTAAATTAAACGTTCCCCCCATAAAAAAAAACATGTTTAATAAGTAAAAATATATACCTTATACATATATATACATACACATACATACATACATACACACATACATTCCGCCACGGAGCCGCAGTCAAACGACCACCCCTCATCACTGTCAAACGCTCCCTAAAACACTTCTGTGAGCAGGCCTTTCTAATCGACCTGGCCCGGGTATCCTGGAAGGACATTGACCTCATCCCGTCAGTTGAGGATGCCTGGTCATTCTTTAAAAGTAACTTCCTCACCATTTTAGATAAGCATGCTCCGTTCAAAAAAATGCAGAACCATGAACAGATACAGCACTTGGTTCACTCCAGACCTGACCGCCCTCGACCAGCACAAAAACATCCTGTGGCGGACTGCAATAGCATCGAATAGCCCCCGTGATATGCAACTGTTCAGGGAAGTCAGGAACCAATACACGCAGTCAGTCAGGAAAGCTAAGGCCAGCTTCTTCAGGCAGAAGTTTGCATCCTGTAGCTCCAACTCCAAAAAGTTCTGGGACACTGTGAAGTCCATGGAGAACAAGAGCACCTCCTCCCAGCTGCCCACTGCACTGAGGCTAGGTAACACGGTCTCCACCGATAAATCCACGATTATCGAAAGCTTCAATAAGCACTTCTCAACGGCTGGCCATGCCTTCCGCCTGGCTACTCCAACCTCGGCCAACAGCTCCGCCCCCCCCGCAGCTCCTCGCCCAAGCCTCTCCAGGTTCTCCTTTACCCAAATCCAGATAGCAGATGTTCTGAAAGAGCTGCAAAACCTAGACCCGTACAAATCAGCTGGGCTTGACAATCTGGACCCTCTATTTCTGAAACTATCTGCCGCCATTGTCGCAACCCCTATTACCAGTCTGTTCAACCTCTCTTTCATATCGTCTGAGATCCCCAAGGATTGGAAAGCTGCCGCAGTCATCCCCCTCTTCAAAGGGGGAGACACCCTGGACCCAAACTGCTATAGACCTATATCCATCCTGCCCTGCCTATCTAAGGTCTTCGAAAGCCAAGTCAACAAACAGGTCACTGACCATCTCGAATCCCACCGTACCTTCTCCGCTGTGCAATCTGGTTTCCGAGCCGGTCACGGGTGCACCTCAGCCACGCTCAAGGTACTAAACGATATCATAACCGCCATCGATAAAAGACAGTACTGTGCAGCCGTCTTCATCGACCTCGCCAAGGCTTTTGACTCTGTCAATCACCATATTCTTATCGGCAGACTCAATAGCCTCGGTTTCTCGGATGACTGCCTTGCCTGGTTCACCAATTACTTTGCACACAGAGTTCAGTGTGTCAAATCGGAGGGCATGCTGTCCGGTCCTCTGGCAGTCTCTATGGGGGTGCCACAGGGTTCAATTCTCGGGCCGACTCTTTTCTCTGTATATATCAATGATGTTGCTCTTGCTGCGGGCGATTCCCTGATCCACCTCTACGCAGACGACACCATTCTATATACTTTCGGCCCGTCATTGGACACTGTGCTATCTAACCTCCAAACGAGCTTCAATGCCATACAGCACTCCTTCCGTGGCCTCCAACTGCTCTTAAACGCGAGTAAAACCAAATGCATGCTTTTCAACCGATCGCTGCCTGCACCCGCATGCCCGACTAGCATCACCACCCTGGATGGTTCCGACCTTGAATATGTGGACATCTATAAGTACCTAGGTGTCTGGCTAGACTGCAAACTCTCCTTCCAGACTCACATCAAACATCTCCAATCGAAAATCAAATCAAGAGTCGGCTTTCTATTCCGCAACAAAGCCTCCTTCACTCACGCCGCCAAGCTTACCCTAGTAAAACTGACTATCCTACCGATCCTCGATTTCGGCGATGTCATCTACAAAATGGCTTCCAACACTCTACTCAGCAAACTGGATGCAGTCTATCACAGTGCCATCCGTTTTGTCACCAAAGCACCTTATACCACCCACCACTGCGACTTGTATGCTCTAGTCGGCTGGCCCTCGCTACATATTCGTCGCCAGACCCACTGGCTCCAGGTCATCTACAAGTCTATGCTAGGTAAAGCTCCGCCTTATCTCAGTTCACTGGTCACGATGGCAACACCCATCCGTAGCACGCGCTCCAGCAGGTGTATCTCACTGATCATCCCTAAAGCCAACACCTCATTTGGCCGCCTTTCGTTCCAGTACTCTGCTGCCTGTGACTGGAACGAACTGCAAAATCGCTGAAGTTGGAGACTTTTATCTCCTCACCAACTTCAAACATCAGCTATCCGAGCAGCTAACCGATCGCTGCAGCTGTACATAGTCTATTGGTAAATAGCCCACCCATTTTCACCTACCCTCATTCCCATACTGTTTTTATACTGTTTTTTTATTTATTTATTTACTTTTCTGCTCTTTTGCACACCAATATCTCTACCTGTACATGACCATCTGATCATTTATCACCCCAGTGTTAATCTGCAAAATTGTATTATTCGCCTACCTCCTCATGCCTTTTGCACACATTGTATATAGACTGCCCATTTTTTTTCTACTGTGTTATTGACTTGTTAATTGTTTACTCCATGTGTAACTCTGTGTTGTCTGTTCACACTGCTATGCTTTATCTTGGCCAGGTCGCAGTTGCAAATGAGAACTTGTTCTCAACTAGCCTACCTGGTTAAATAAAGGTGAAATAAAATAAAAAAATAAACATACACACATATATACACACACACACACACACACACACATATATATACATATATATACATACACACACACACACACATCCATACATATACATGTATGTATACATACCCACACAAAAAAATCATATATAAAAAAATATATATTTAAAGAATATGTATATACATCCATATGCACACATTTAACATTTTAACATTTAAGTCATTTAGCAGACGCTCTTATCCAGAGCGACTTACAAATTGGTGCGTTCACCTTAAGACATCCAGTGGAACAGCCACTTTACAATAGTGCATCTAAATCTTTTAAGGGGGGGGGGTGAGAAGGATTACTTTATCCTATCCTAGGTATTCCTGAAAGAGGTGGGGTTTCAGGTGTCTCCGGAAGGTGGTGATTGACTCCGCTGTCCTGGCGTCGTGAGGGAGTTTGTTCCACCATTGGGGGGCCAGAGCAGCGAACAGTTTTGACTGGGCTGCGCGGGAACTGTACTTCCTCAGTGGTAGGGAGGCGAGCAGGCCAGAGGTGGATGAACGCAGTGCCCTTGTTTGGGTGTAGGGCCTGATCAGAGCCTGGAGGTACTGAGGTGCCGTTCCCCTCACAGCTCCGTAGGCAAGCACCATGGTCTTGTAGCGGATGCGAGCTTCAACTGGAAGCCAGTGGAGAGAGCGGAGGAGCGGGGTGACGTGAGAGAACTTGGGAAGGTTGAACACCAGACGGGCTGCGGCGTTCTGGATGAGTTGTAGGGGTTTAATGGCACAGGCAGGGAGCCCAGCCAACAGCGAGTTGCAGTAATCCAGACGGGAGATGACAAGTGCCTGGATTAGGACCTGCGCCGCTTCCTGTGTGAGGCAGGGTCGTACTCTGCGGATGTTGTAGAGCATGAACCTACAAGAACGGGCCACCGCCTTGATGTTAGTTGAGAACGACAGGGTGTTGTCCAGGATCACGCCAAGGTTCTTAGCGCTCTGGGAGGAGGACACAATGGAGTTGTCAACCGTGATGGCGAGATCATGGAACGGGCAGTCCTTCCCCGGGAGGAAGAGCAGCTCCGTCTTGCCGAGGTTCAGCTTGAGGTGGTGATCCGTCATCCACACTGATATGTCTGGCAGACATGCAGAGATGTGATTCGCCACCTGGTCATCAGAAGGGGGAAAGGAGAAGATTAATTGTGTGTCGTCTGCATAGCAATGATAGGAGAGACCATGTGAGGTTATGACAGAGCCAAGTGACTTGGTGTATAGCGAGAATAGGAGAGGGCCTAGAACAGAGCCCTGGGGGACGCCAGTGGTGAGAGCGCGTGGTGAGGAGACAGATTCTCGCCACGCCACCTGGTAGGAGCGACCTGTCATGGAAAGAGAGCGCCGGAGATGCCCAACTCGGAGAGGGTGGAGAGGAGGATCTGATGGTTCACAGTATCGAAGGCAGCCGATAGGTCTAGAAGGATGAGAGCAGAGGAGAGAGAGTTAGCTTTAGCAGTGCGGAGGGCCTCCGTGATACAGAGAAGAGCAGTCTCAGTTGAATGACTAGTCTTGAAACCTGACTGATTTGGATCAAGAAGGTCATTCTGAGAGAGATAGCGGGAGAGCTGGCCAAGGACGGCACGTTCAAGAGTTTTGGAGAGAAAAGAAAGAAGGGATACTGGTCTGTAGTTGTTGACATCGGAGGGATCGAGTGTAGGTTTTTTCAGAAGGGGTGCAACCCTCGCTCTCTTGAAGACAGAAGGGACGTAGCCAGCGGTCAGGGATGAGTTGATGAGCGAGGTGAGGTAAGGGAGAAGGTCTCCGGAAATGGTCTGGAGAAGAGAGGAGGGAATAGGGTCAAGCGGGCAGGTTGTTGGGCGGCCGGCCCTCACAAGACGCGAGATTTCATCTGGAGAGAGAGGGGAGAAAGAGGTCAGAGCACAGGGTAGGGCAGTGTGAGCAGAACCAGCGGTGTCGTTTGACTTAGCAAATGAGGATCGGATGTCGTCGACCTTCTTTTCAAAATGGTTGACGAAGTCATCTGCAGAGAGGGAGGAGGGGGGGGAATCACACATACACATACCAACATTCATACCCCAGAATAACAATCTACACTGATTTAAAATATACACATACATAATACTAAAATGCTAAGAGAAAATAGTAATAAAGTACAAATAGTAATTATATTTACGCACACCTACACATACATAAGCACTACAGAGGGCTGGTGGGACTCTAGTCGGGAGAGAGGCCCACGGCCAGACAAAGGCAGAACGGCACAAAACATCAACTTGCTAACCAGGCGTCTGCCCCTCCCAACCATCACCCCCAGTCCCCTGCAAGCAATAAATAAATGGTATGGTAGTAAGAGTGATGTAAGGATTGTAAAATAAATAACGAAACAAAACAAAAGTGGGGGAATATAAGTATATCCGTCCGAAGGTGTCAGTGATCAAACCTGGAAGTAAAAAATATGCATCGCTGAGCACAGCCGGGATGGAAGTGAATTTAACGTTAAATGAGAGCTCTGACTGCCATCCATTGGTCTGCTCAGCGTCTTACATGCTCGGTAGCCCTTGTTGAGCCCGTTTAATACGTTTTCACCCAATATGGTATAGTATGGATTCGAGTCCATGAGCAGACCCTAACACGCACTAACAAGGCACTCTAACCTGTACGGGGGATTGGTGTATATCCCCGGATAAACTTCTCTGCGTCCAAAACCTAGGAGAGCCAAATCTTCTCACCGGAAGGCGGGGTAATTCTTAGTCTTGCAGGGAAGAGTAAGGCTGGGCGAAGATGGAGTTTGTAGAGTTTGGTCATGACATCTCTGTAGTCGGTGCGATGCTTTGCCACATCGGGCGCATAATCCTCATAGACACGGAATGGATGCCCTTTATATGACAGGTTGCCCCTCATTCGAGCTTCACGCAGGATAAGATCCTTGGTCTTGAAACTGTGACAACAGATTATTACTGGGCGAGGACGTTGGCCCGGTCCAGGCACTGGGACAAGGGAGCGATGTGCGCGGTCCAGCTGGGGATCCGAATCCAAAACATCCGATCCCATTGCATCCTTCAATAGCTTGGCGAAGAAGTCAGTAGGGCGAGAGCCCGCCTCTATCCCCTCTGCCAGACCAACAACGCGAAGGTTATTACGTCTGGATCGGCCCTCCAGGTCCACCACTTTCACAGAAAGCCTCTGCACAGTATCCTGCAATGACGAGCATAGCTTCTCTAACTCGTCGATCCTACCAGCGTTGAATTCAGAAGCTTTCTCAAGGTCCACAATACTCTGGCCATGCGAAGCGACCGTTCAATGACGCTCTCGATTTTGGTGTCCAGCTCAGCAATAGTGGCCTTAAGATCCTCAGCTATAGCAACACGTAGCTCCCCCAAAGCACGGGTAAGTTCTGTAAGTGTCACGTTGTTGCATGTGCCTCCCGCCATGTCTGTCTCGTTGTTTAGTGGGGAGTAGGCCTCCGCTGTGGATTTATTGTCCTTTGGTCGCTTATTACTCAGCATTTTCATATAAAAAGTTACAATCTTGTATTAGAAAGAAACGTTTGTTGTAAAAAGTGCCATAAAGTAGGTTAAATTAGATTATTTCGCAAAAAAGTTGCAGGAGCCTCTCACGCACAGCCGTTCACTCCAACATGCTAGCTCCGCCTCGTTTTGTCCATTTTCAATATGATTTCATAGGAAGTCAAAAGTCAAAAGTCAAAAATGTCAAAATTTTGTAAAAAACTTCACACACCCTTAAAAAAGTGCTTTCTGGACCGTTTTTCGAAATTCTTTCAAATTTTGTGTCAATTACACACGTATAAGAACTGTATCAATATACTTTAGTTGTATTGTATTATCAGAATTTTGCAATGTGTTTCAATGGGCATTTACCATATGAAATTTGACATGCTCAAAAATGAAAATTGACTGGCCTGATGAACACAGGATGGCCGAGCAGTGATAGTTGTACCTTTCCATCACTCGTTGTGTTGATTTCATCATGTCCATTTGGTGATGTTTTTTCACTATACAATCATATTGCAAGTGCACGTGCATTTGCAATATGGTTCAATTGGCATTTACCATATGAAATTTGACATGCTCAAAAATCCTGCAGAAATGCAAAATTGACGGGCCAGATGAACTCGGGATGGCCTGGCAGTGATAGTTGCACCTTTCCATCGCTCGTTGTGTTGACTTCCTCATGTCCATTTTGTGATGTTTTTTCACTATAGAATCATATTGCAAATGCACGTGCATTGTTGTGCAACTGGTAACCCAAAAATAAAAATATGGTTGTAAATGCATTTACCGGTCATTCTGATATTAATGCCCGCTATGGGAACACAGGATGGCCGGGCAGTGATAGTTGTTCCTTTCCATCACTCGTTGGGTTGATTTCATCATGTCCATTTGGTGATGTTTTTTCACTATACAATCATATTGCAAGTGCACGTGCATTTGCAATATGGTTCAATGGGCATTTACCATATGAAATTTGACATGCTCAAAAATGCAAAATTGACTGGCCTGATGAACACAGGATGGCCGAGCAGTGATAGTTGTACCTTTCCATCACTCGTTGTGTTGATTTCATCATGTCCATTTGGTGATGTTTTTTCACTATACAATCATATTGCAAGTGCACGTGCATTTGCAATATGGTTCAATTGGCATTTACCATATGAAATTTGACATGCTCAAAAATCCTGCAGAAATGCAAAATTGACAGGCCAGATGAACTCGGGATGGCCTGGCAGTGATAGTTGTTCCTTTCCATCACTCGTTGTGTTGATTTCATCATGTCCATTTGGTGATGTTTTTTCACTATACAATCATATTGCAAGTGCACGTGCATTTGCAATATGGTTCAATGGGTATTTACCATATGAAATTTGACATGCTCAAAAATGCAAAATTGACTGGCCTGATGAACACAGGATGGCCGAGCAGTGATAGTTGTACCTTTCCATCACTCGTTGTGTTGATTTCATCATGTCCATTTGGTGATGTTTTTTCACTATACAATCATATTGCAAGTGCACGTGCATTTGCAATATGGTTCAATTGGCATTTACCATATGAAATTTGACATGCTCAAAAATGCAAAATTGACTGGCCTGATGAACACAGGATGGCCGAGCAGTGATAGTTGTACCTTTCCATCACTCGTTGTGTTGATTTCATCATGTCCATTTGGTGATGTTTTTTCACTATACAATCATATTGCAAGTGCACGTGCATTTGCAATATGGTTCAATTGGCATTTACCATATGAAATTTGACATGCTCAAAAATCCTGCAGAAATGCTAAATTGACAGGCCAGATGAACTCGGGATGGCCTGGCAGTGATAGTTGTACCTTTCCATCACTCATTGTGTTGATTTCATCATGTCCATTTGGTGATGTTTTTTCACTATAGAATCATATTGCAAATGCATGTGCATTTGCAATATGGTTCAATTGGCATTTACCATATGAAATTTGACATGCTCAAAAATGCTAAATTGACTGGCCTGATGAACACAGGATGGCCGAGCAGTGATAGTTGTACCTTTCCATCACTCGTTGTGTTGATTTCATCATGTCCATTTGTTTATGTTTTCTCATTTTTGCAAAGTCACTGTGCATTTGCAATATGGTTCAATGGGCATGTACCATCACGATTTTGTCATGCTATAAAAATCCTGCAGGAATGCAAAATTGACTGGCCTGATGAACACAGGATGGCCTGGCAGTGATAGTTGCTCCTTTCCAACGTTCGTTGTGTTGATTTCATCATGTCCATTTGTTTATGTTTTCTCACTTTTCCAAAGTCACTGTGCATTTGCAATATGGTTCAATGGGCAGGTACCATCACAAATTTGTCATGCTATAAAAATCCTGCAGGAATGTGAAATACACTGGCCCGATGAACTCGGCATGGCTGGGCAGTGATTCTGGTTCATCTCAATGGCTCGTTAGGGTTGATTTCAGAATGTCACTTTTGGTGATGGTACCTCCCTGTTTAAACATATTGCAAATGGACAAGAGTCACCAGCAAGTCACCGTCCATCAGTAAATTATATATCATTCTGACACCAAACTGATACAAACTGACACTAAACCCACTTTTTCCAACTCGTTTAGTAGCCAACTATCACATACTTCAGAGCTGGCCCAAAATTCACAACGCCTTTGGTTCAAACCATAAAAAAAACATAAAACACGTAGTTACGTTCTAGCTGCGGGTCCATTTCTTATGTTACGCGTAGGCCTAGTTGAGGCGACCCCGAATCCCAAGTTTTGGCTCGATCGGTCATTTGGTGTCCGAGCAAAACCCTAATTGGTCCTGAAAATCCACTTTTTTCTATGACTTGCTACGGGGTCCTTGAATGAGCTATCGGACAGAAACGTTGGGGTCTGTCTATATGGGCCGAGACGGTCGCAATGCACCTAGTCTTGTGTCTCTGAGACATTTCTAAATGTCGCCATTTTCGTAATGGTCAAAATGAATTGAAGTCATTGCAAATGTACGAAGCTGTTTCTCGGTCCGATAACCGTCTAGAGCCACGTAACTCACCACGCACTATCGACCTGAGGTCTAGAACAGGATTCTAAAGTTTCGGAACTCTAGGTCTGACGGTTCTTTAAAAGTTCCAACAAAGCTAACTATTGCAGGCACTGTCAGTCTCTACGCACCCCAATACGTCCCTCCTTACAAGTTGTGTGTCTGTGTGATTTAGTTTTCCTTTGAAATTTTATGGGAAAAATGACTGATTTACAGTTCATGGGGGTTGCCTAATCACACATATGAAGTTTTGGACAGATCTGACTTTTTTAACCCTTCGAAACTGAGACACCTGAGACACCCCTGAGACACCAATTATGGCACTTCCGGTTGGCACAGGAAGCTATAAGTCAACACATATCCTCATTGGGGTATGCTTTTACAGAATCCTGAGTTTTAAGTCTTTACGTAAAGAACTGAATGATTTACACAGGGTTGAATGCACTATGTCTATCAAACTGCAGGCAGGGTATGGAAAAACACTTTTAGGGTGATTTTAACCACTTCCGGTTGGTCCAGGAAGCTTAAAATCAACACAGGTAGACCTCATACTGGCCTGATGGACTGTTACCAAAGACAGGTTCATACGGCATTCATAACCCATATAGGCTTAGGGTTGAATTTAGGGGTGCAGGCAATGTATTCCTATGGGGAGAGAAGTCAATGCAAACTCTTTGAAGTAAACACCTTCTTTTAACTATTAAGGGTTAATGCCACACGGTCAAGGTTAGGCTTGCACGGATCGGAAGGACCTTAGGAACATACCTGAGGTCGAGTTGTGCTTCTCACCCTAACGGTTCTCTCACTGTCACCCAAAAACAAATGACGTTGTTGGGCAGGCTTAATTTTGGGCCTACTTTTCTCATGGTCGCTGCGCTCAGACCGAGCGAGCTACGGTCAAGCGGGATATCTTGTTGAACTCGGCACGGCCTAGAGATTATGTTTATGCCATTGCCTGCTCTCTGTGTCTTTGAGCACCACACTTTTTAACTCCATCCTTGCTGTGTGTGTGTTAGAGCTTTTCTTTGACATCTGTTGGGAGAAATGACTGATTTACAGTTCATGAGGTTTACCTAGTCACACATATGAAGTTTTGGAAAGATGTGACTTTTTTAACCCTTCAAAACAGACAGTGTGACCCAATTAAAGGCACTTCCGGTTGGCACAGGAAGCTATAGGTAAACACATGTCTTGACTGAGGTAGCCTCTTACAGAATCCTGAGTTTTAAGTCTTTAAGTTAAGAATTGACTGATCTACACAGGGTTGAATGTAGTCATTTTTACCTTTGAAGGTTATGTACATCAAAACACCTTTTGGGTCAATTTAACCACTTCCGGTTGCTCCAGGAAGCTTAGAATCGACACAGGTAGACCTCATAGTGGTCTGATGGACTGTCATAGAAGACAGGTTCATTAGGCATTTATAACCCACATAGGCTTCAGGTTGAATTTAGAGGTGCAGGCAATGTATTCCTATGGGGAGAGAAGTCAATGCAAACTGTTTGATGTAAACACCTTCTTTTAACTGTTAAGGGTTAATGCCACACGGTCAAGGTTAGGCTTGCACGGATCTGGAGGACCTCAGGTACGTTCCTGAGGTCGAATTGTGCTTCTCACCTTAACGGTTCTCTCACTGTCACCCAAAAGCAAATGACATTGAGGGCCAGACTTCATTTTGGGCATACTTTTCTAATGGTCGCTGTGCTTAGACCGAGCGAGCTACGGTCAAGCGGGGCATCTTGTTGAACTCGGCACGGCCTAGAGAATATGTAAATGCCATTGTAGGCTTTGTGTGTCTTTAAGCACCGCACTTTGTCACTCCATCCTTGCTGTGTGTGTGTTTCTGTGTGTGTGTGTGTGAGAGAGAGCTTTTCTTTGACATCTGTTGGGAGAAATGACTGACTTACAGTTTATGGGGGTTGCCTAATCACACATATGAAGTTTTGAAAAGATCTGACCTTTTTAACCCTTGGAAACTGCCACTGTGACACCATTTAAGGCACTTCCGGTTGGCACAGGAAGCTATAAATAAACTCATATCATGATTGGGGTATGCCGTTACAGAATCCTGAGTTTTAAGTCTTTACGTTAAGAACTGAGTTATTTACGGAGGGTTTAGTGAGTGTGTGTTATTTCAGAAAATCATAGAAAATCACAGAAATCTCGCAGAAAAAAAAAACACCTATCCGTGAACATCACCAATCTGTCGTTGTACGATTTCTCTTAAATGACGATAGATAAATGGCTGGTTCTTTTTTTATTGACACCGGAGGCTCCTTGACTTTGACGTGAAGTGGAAAAATAATTTCTCTATTTTCATTTTGGACCTTTAATCCCAGAGAAATGGCCATAACTCAAAAACCGTTGAGGCCTAGACGCCATCTTGTTTGGGGCCAACTGCCCATTATGCCAAACCTACGCTCACCGAGTTTTGGCTTCTAAATATTTTCAGTTTTCGAGATAAGGCCCCGTCGTGAATCGTGATGTTTTGTCCAATAGCAATATGATTGCTTATGCCCTCTTGTGGGAATTTCCGGGACAGTGGAAAAATGACCAAAATCTTATTATTTTTGTAAAACGGAAACCGAATGTCCGACAAAGTTCATTTGATGACTTCCTGGTAGGTCCGGCCCTGCCGCTCGGCCCGACGCCGTCCACGAATTTTACAAACGATTTTGGATGTCTAGTAAGGGACCGTACATTTGCAATATGGACTTTCTCACTAACCATACAGCTACTGCCGAAATCTATGTAATTCCTCTGCTGGAGGTGTAAAACTCAAAAGAGGACATATTTGCATATGTTATGCTCTTGTGAAGGCTGGCTGAATTCTGGCAAAGAGTAGGTTATTTTATCTCACCATGTCTACAGATTCTCCCTGTTTTTGTTTGCTTGGAAATGTTGATACTGGAGACTGTTATCAGAAGAAACTGTGTAACCTAGCATTTATAGTGGCTAAGAAATGCATTGCCTTCAATTGGAAGGTTGGTTATCCTCCCACAATGCCACAATGGATGTCAAAACTGTCAAGTTATGTATCACTAGATTTGATTTATTACAAGATTAAAGGTTTACTATGTAACTTTCATAAGGTATGGATGCCTTATATGGAAGACTGTACGGCAAAAGGAGTCTGTATTGAAAACATGCTCACTTCAGGGGAGATACTGTACCTACTGTATTTAGGCAATCCTTAGCCGCTGGCCTGCTCAGTCCTAGCCCTGGGTGTCGGCTTTGCTGTTGGTTGTCACTCTGGCCTTGGCCATTGGCCTAACACACCTGAAACCAATAATGAATGTTTCTCTAAGATCCTAAAGCTGAGTGGGGTGTGTTGAGTTGTAGACCCTATAGGGCAGGACAGGTCGATCCAGCTATATTGTGTGCAAGTTAAAAGAGCTCTACAGTACTATTATGCCTACGATATGAATTATAGTGCCCTCCGTAATTATTGGGACAGCAAAGAATTTGTTCTTCTTTTGGCTCTATACTCCAAAAGTTTGGATTTGAAATCAAACAAGGACTATGAAGTTAAAGTGCAGACTGTCAGCTTTAATTTGAGGGTATTTTCATCCATATCTGGTGAACTGTTTCGAAATTAGAGTAAATACTCCACCCATTTTAGGGGAGCAAAAGTATTGGGACAAATCCACTTGTATGTGTAAAACACAGAAGTAAAAAGTTAAGTATTTGGTCCCACATTCATAGAACGCAATTACTACATTGTGACTCTACAAATTTCTTGGATGCATTTGCTGTTTGTTTTGGTTGTGTTTCAGATTATTATTATTATTATTATTGTTTTACTTATTTATTACTTTTTACCCATTTTCTCCCCAATTGGTAGTTACAGTCTTGTCCCATCGCTGCAACTCCCGTACGGACTCAGGAGAGGCGAAGGTCGAGAGCCATGCGTCCTCCGAAACACGACCCTGCCAAGCCGCACGGCTTCGTGACACACTTCTTGCTTAACCCGGAAGACAGCCGCACCAATGTGTAAGAGGAAACACCATACAAATGGCAACCGTGTCAGCGTACATGCGCCCGGCCCGCCACAGGAGTCTCTAGTGCGTGATGGGACAAGGTTATCCCGGCCGGCCAAACCCTCCCCTAACCTGGACGATGCTGGGCCAATTGTGCGCCGCCTCATGGGTCTCCGGGTCACGGCCGGCTGCAACACAGCCTGGGATCAAACCCGGGTCTGTAGTGACACCTCAAGCACTGCGATGCAGTGCCTTAGACCGCAGCGCCACTCGGGAGGCTGTTTCAGATTATTTTGTGCCCAATAGAAATGAATGGTATATAATGTATTGTGTCACTTTTGGAGTCACTTTTATTGTAAATAAAAAATATAATATGTTTCTACTGATAATCCTGAATGAATTGTGAATAATGATGAGTGAGAAAGTTGGACACATAAATATCATACCCCCAAGACATGCTAACCTCTCACTATTATAATAACAGTGGAGATTTGCATTTTTGGGGGGGTATGATATTTGTGCATCTAACTTTCTCACTCATCATTATTCAGAATTCATTCAGGATTATCCATAATCATGGTAGCATCCACATTCATGTAGAAGTGTTTAGAAACATATTATATTCTTATTTACAATAAGTGACTCAAAAAATACCACAAAAGGGTCATATTAGATTGTGTAGAAATGCAGGAATTGAGCTTTAGATGCCCCAAAAAAGTCTGAGGGAGGACCCCAAGACCCCCGCCAGATTCTGTCACCTCCGCTTCTAAAGCCACTGGGTCCTGCAAAACTAAGGCCGTCGACTAAACAATGACAGTTCTGCCCGAGTTGTTCTGCTGAGTTATTCGAGGAAGGAAAGAGAAGAAGGCACCACACAACTCTTAATATCTTACCCAGTTATTTCAGATAATCTAATTTTGCTCTTTTATTGCTTTGGCAACTGTGTGTTTTCTATACCTGTTTGCTTCTCTCCCTGTAGGCTTTACAGACGCTACCCACCCCTTGGCTGCAACCCTCACTCACAAGGCAGGCAATACACTTGACCTCATCTTTAGTAGAGGCTGTTCGCCTACTAATCTCACTGCAACTCCATTCCAGGTCTCTGATCACTACTTTGTTTCCTTTTCTGTCTCCATCTCCTCCAACCCTAGCCACTCGGCCCCTACCCAGATGGTCATGCGCAATCACAATCTTTAGCGCTCTCTCTACCACTACTCTCTCCTCTTCTATCCTATCATCTCTCCCTTCTGCTAAATCCTTCTCCTTCCTGTCTCCTGATTCTGCCTCTTCGACTCTACTCTTCTCCTTTCCCACATCCTATGACTCGCACTATCCCCTCTCCTCCTGCTCTGTTGCTGAATGACTCATTGCGAGCTTACAGAACAGGGCTGCGGGCAGCTGAGCAAACATGGAGAAAAACTAAACTTCCAGAGGACCTATCATCCTTTCACTCCCTCCTCTCTATCTTTTCTTCCTCTGTATCCGCTGCTAAAGCCACTTTCTATCACTCTACATTTCAAGCTTCTGCCTCTAACCATTGGAAACTCTTTTCCACCTACCGCCTCACTCTCTGCAGATTACTTTGTCAACCACTTTGAAAAGAAGGTTGACGACATCCACTTCTCATTCACTCAGCCTATTGAGTCCACTGGTCCCACTCACACAGAACTACCCTACGCCTTGACCTCTTTCTCCCCTCTCTCTTCAGATGAAATCCTGCAACTAGTGAGGTCCGGGCGCCCGAGAACCTTCCCGCACAAACCAATCCCTTCCAATTTTCTCCAGACCACCTCTGGAGACCTCCCATTTCTCACTCCCCTCATCAACTCATCTCTGACCAATGGCTGCATCCGCTCTGACTTCAAATTGCAAGAGTAGCTCCCTACTCAAGAAACCAACACTCAACCACTCAAAAACTATAGACTGGTATCCCTTTCTTTTCAAAACACTTGACTGTGCTGTCTCTGACCAACTCTCTCGCTATCTTACTCAGAACAATCTTCTTGACCCTAACCAGTCAGGCTTCACAACGGGTCACTCAACCGAGATTGCTCTTCTCTGTGTCACGGATGCTCTCCACACTGTCAAAGCTGACTCTCTCTGTTCTCTGTTCTCATCCTCCTAGATCTATCCACTGCCTTCGACACTGTGAACCATCAGTTCCTCCTCTTCACCCTCTCAGGACTCTGCACACTATTGGATTGCATCCTAAATGGCAGGCTGCTCCTACCCGGTGACGTGGAGAAGATCTGTGTCTACACCACATATTCTCACTACTGGTGTCCCCCAGGGCTTGGTTCTAGGCCCTCTCCTCTTCTGTCTCGATACACCAAGTCACTAGGCTCTGTCATATCCTCACATGGTCTCTCCTATCATTGCTATGCAGGTGACACTCAACTACTTTTCTCCATCCCCCTTCTGACACCCAGATGGTGACACTCATTTCTGCGTGCCTGGCAGATATCTCCGCTTGGATGTCAGCCCACCACCTCAAGCTTAACCTTGACAAGACAGAGCTGCTCTTCCTCCCAGGAAAGGCCTGCCCACACCAAGACCTCTCCATCACGGTTGACAACTCCATGGTGTCCTCCTTACAGAGTGCAAAGAACCTTGGCATGACCCTGGACAACACCGTCGTTCTCTGAAAACATCAAAGCAGTGACTCGTTCATGCTCTACGACATCCGTAGAGGACAACCCTACGTCACACAGGAAGTGGACTACTGCAACTCGCTGTTGGCTGGGCTCCCAGCTTGTGCCATCAAACCCCTGCAACTTATATATCTATAACTTAGCCCACTTGGTGTTCAACCTTCTCATGTTTTTCCATGTCACCCCTCTCCTCCGCACACTCTACTGGCTTCCAGTCGAAGCTCGCACAATATATCACACACTATTGCTATATCAAATGGGTTGTAAAGCAGTTGTATAACCTGAGAGCGTACTAGGCCTATTTGTTTTCATGAGAATACACAGTAGGTGTTCCTGTGAGAGGTTGAATGTAAACCCTCCCTCGCTCTCTCTGTGGTTAGGTGGTGCACACAGTGGACTGAGGAAAAGGGTTCTGTGGTGAAGAGGAAGCTGACTGTTGGCAAAGATCCTTTCCTATAGCCACTTCTCGACCAACCAGAGTCCCACATGTTTTGAGCCCCACCTTTTTAGAAACACATTTGGGGGAGGAGTTTCCTGTTTTGCGTGTTATTTTGGCATTAATATGTGTCACATATCAGTTTGCAATAAACTATCAAAATAAAGAACGTCGCACACTCCATGTGTAATCTCCCAGCAATTTAATGGGTATTTAACAACGTTTCGGCATCACTGTGCCTTCTTCAGGGTAATGTCATGAACCAGGTTACTTGAACCAGGTTATGTAGAACCACAGTGCAATTAGTGTAACCAATGACATTAGTGAGGGGTGTGTCATAATGATTAAGTTAATTAAAATTAATTTGTAAAACTATTAAAAAATAGTATATGGCAAATTACAGACCTCTACATGCTTTGTAAGTAGGAAAACCTGCAAAATCGGCAGTGTATCAAATACTTGTTCTCCCCACTGTATAACAATTTCTACGATTTTACTGAGTTACAGTTCATACAAGGAAATCAGTCAATGGAAATGAATTGATTACACCATAATCTTTGGATTTCACATGACTGGGAATACAGATATGCATCTGTTGGTCACAGATACCTCTATAAAAAAGGAATGGGCGTGGATCAGAAAACCAGTCAGTATCTGGTGTGACCACCATGTGCGTGACACATCTCCTTTGCATAGAGTTGATTGTGGCATCTTCAATGGCTGTGCGAAGTTACTGGATTATTGATGGGAACTGGAACACTCTGTCATACGCATCGATTGAGAGCATCCCAAATATGCTCAATGGGTGACAAGTCTGGTAAGTATGCAGGCCACGGAAGAACTGGGACATTTTCAAGCTTCCAGGAATTGTGTACCAATCTTTGCGACATGGGGCCCGAGCATTATCATGCTGAAACATGAGGTAATGGCAGCGGATTAATGGCACAACAATGGGCTTCAGGTCCCGGTCACGGTATCTCTGCATTCAAATTGCCATCAATAAAATACAATTGTGTTCGTTGTCCATAGCTTATGCTTGCCCATAACATAACCCCACCGCCACCATGGGGCACTCTATTCACAACATTGATATCAGCAAACCTCTCGCCCACATGACACAATACACGTGCAGTTGTGAGGCCGGTTGGACGTACTGCCAAATCCAGCCTCATCTATGAATATGAGTTCCTAGGGGATAGGACTTGCATCCAACTCCATGATTCTCTGAAATAACTGTAAATACTGTAATTGCTATATAGTTAGGTTCACTGGCAACATCAATGAGTCTCTAATGTTTAAAAAATGTAATACTACTACATTGCTTACTTGCACATATTCTTACCATTTATCTTTGGGAAATCCATTCAAATAGCACTCTGTAGATTTGCTTCATCCGGAGTTGGTGTTTCTTAAGGATGCTGGCTATGGTTGATAAGCTCGCTCTGATGTTATGGCAGAGTTTTCAATAATCTGTTGTTGGATTTCCCACAGTCTTATGGCATTATTTTCAACTACCATTTGCACAATGGCAGCCTCCTGTTCGTCTGTAAATAGACGCTTTCTACCACCACGTACATGGTGGACGTCTTTCAGTTCTACAAAAACTAAATAGCATGAAGTAGAGTAAACACTACAGTAATAAAGTATACAAAATAAACATGTTACAAATTAGTATAGCTCCCAATTTCATACATACAGTAATACTTAAAACATTTACTTTTTTTCTCCTTACTGTATGTATTGGAATCTACAGTTTTACTGTGCTTTATGTTGTACTACTGTAAAGTAGTAAAAGTAGTAGATAGGTCCAATGTCTGCAGTACATAATGTGGCAGGGAGAGGTGAGGGGAGTGGTTATTGAGGGGAGATAACTTGCAGTCCGCTGGCTCCACCCCTGAGCCTTATATGGACTTCCTGACCCGACGAGGCGAGGCTGTGGATCGTTAAGCCAGGGAATGCTTGAAGTTAAAGGAGGAAGCAGCCTGCACAAAGGGGCAGAGTAAGGAGAAAGCAATGTGTGTTATGAAGAGTGGAAGAAAGAATAATATATGTGAGATTACCTGTTGTGACCTGGGGCCTGTTGCACAAAAGTAGAATTAAGACATCCGGGATAAATGACTCAGCTGAGCTCAATGAAGCCAAAACATGTGCGTCCAGGCTTAATTGGTTGCACAAAGACCAAGCCAGGATGAGCAGACACGGATTCATTAAACCAGGTGAAACCAATCCTGGATAGGTGCGCGCTCACGGCTCACTCAAATAGACCCCGCCACAGATCACAGATTAACTGATTTACCATGGCAACTAGAGCCGCGTACTTTTCCCCGTCGGAAGCACAAATCCTAATGGAGGCATACGAGGAGGTAAAAGATATAATTAAGAAGAAAGGCAACACCGCCACAGTGATAAAGCGAAGAGAAAAAGCGTGGCAAAGTATTGCAGACCGCCTGAATGCGTAAGTAGTGCACAATTACACACTCACCGCTCCGCTGAAACATCACAATTACAATTCAAATATTTAATTCACATCTCCAAAAATGCAGTTGTACTGTAATTATGAAACGGTTAAATTTTTAATTGAAATGCACTGCAGATATGAGTGAAATTGTGTAAAGTAACTCCATCACACTGTATAAAGCTATGATAAATTTTTTGATATTTTTACTGAAAACAAGACAAAAATACCAAGTAATTTTTTGCAGTGTGACTCCATTAAATGTGTGTGTGTGTGTAGATTAAACATGAACGGGCCAAAACGGACATGGCAGCAGGTCAAAATCAAATACAAGAACATTCTGCAGAATGGTATGGTCCCTGACTAATATTTAACAAAGCACACGCATATATTGTACCCAGAAGGTGCCTGCTCACACATTGTCTGTACTGTTTTAGCAGTGAAAAAGAATACCCACAGACAAGGCACGGGTTGTGGGTCACCAAAGGCTGACCTTACCCCAGCAGAGGACATGGCCTTGGAGCTAAATAAAGGCAGGCCTGTCTTAGAGGGGATCCCTGGGGGGAAAGAGACGAGCATAGGTTCCTCCCAAGATGCCACCCGCTTCATTTCAAGGTATGTCCTTCCATCTCTACATGGGATACAACCACATTCATATTGAATCAATTTGGACTGTCTGACTTTGGTTTACCTATTGCCTTGCAGTGCCTGGCAGCACTGTGTTCCTGTTAGAGCCACCAGCACAAGCACCAGACGATGCTGATCCAGTGAGTACTCCATCAAAGGCATACTGTAGGCCTGGCATGTCTTGTCTACTAGCTTCAATATGAATCCGATTAAATGTGATAGGGTGAAGGCCCCAGTGCAGCAGCAACAGCACATGATGGAGACGATGATGATGATGAGGAGGAGGAGACCATCTCTCTGGATTCCAGAAGGCATGAGGTATCATGTTAAGACTGTGAAAGTACTATTTACTCTACAATGGTGAGGAGTCCTCATCAAAATCAAAAAATCTAATTTCTTTTACAGGACCCAGATGCTATACAGTGGGAAAACCAGCCTGGCAACATAGTGCGTATTAATAAAAGGACACCACATCCTGCCAAATTCCAGCTGCGCTAATTGTATTGTGTTCACAGAGCTCACAAGCTATCAGAAAGTTGTATGGCAACCACCTCCGGCGCCAAATAGAACTGGCAGACATAGACATTCAGTACAAGAAGAAAAAGATGGAAAATCTTGCACTGGAGTCCGAAATAAAAAAGAGGACAATTGGGAAACTGGACCTTGAAATAAAAAAACTTGAGAGGGAGGTGAGATATGCCTTCAATGTACACTGTATGCTAACTGTAACACAAATGTATTAATCATTATTTTTCTTTCCTCCCCCAGCTCCAAGAAGATGACACAGCTCAAAATAAAAATTAGGTATATTCTCGTAAAGTCAAGTGAGCCATGACATATGAGCTCTTATTGTGAGCACACAGGACGGTGGCATCTTTCGAAGGTTTTTTTAATTTTCCCAGCAATCAGTACAACCAAGTCATCGTTAAAAGGCATCGCCCTCTTTTGCCCACCCCCCAGCACCAGGTGTGGCCACTAGCCTATATGAAGGCCCAAAATTGTGTGTTCCTTTCTGCTCTGACAATGGCATGCCCATTCGTGCGAGATGTGGTGGATGAAGAAGCACTTGTGCTGAGGAGAGCCTTCATGCGAGAAAGGGTCTTCAGGGACCGGTTGGACCCACTGGCCTTCCCTGATGACCATCTATATGAAAGATACAGGTTTTCTGCAGATGGCATCAGGTATCTATGCAGACTACTGGGTCCCAGGATTAAGCACCGCACTGCACGGAGCCATGCACTGAGTGTGGAGCAAATGGTTTGTGTGGCCTTGCGCTTTTTTGCTAGTGGAGCCTTCCTGTACTCAGTGGGGGATGCAGAACAGCTGAACAAGGCCACAATTTGCCGCACAATAAGGAGTGTGTGTCTGGCTATCAAAGCATTAGCAGATGTCTTCATCTCCTTCCCTGGCCACAGAAGACTCTGTGACTTCAAAGAGGAGTTCTATAGGATTGCAGGTAAGAGGATCTACAAATTACAGGACAACTTCCAATCTCCTCTGCATTAGCGTAGCCTCTTCTCTAGCCTATCAACTATGTGTCTGTCTATCCCTGTTCTCTCCTCTCTGCACAGACCATATAAACGCTCCACACCGCATGGCCGCGGCCACCCTAATCTGGTGGTCCCAGCGCGCACGACCCACGTGGAGTTCCAGGTCTCCGGTAGCCTCTGGAACTGCCGATCTGCGGCCAACAAGGCAGAGTTCATCTCAGCCTATGCCTCCCTCCAGTCCCTCGACTTCTTGGCTCTGACGGAAACATGGATCACCACAGACAACACCGCTACTCCTACTGCTCTCTCTTCGTCCGCCCACGTGCTCTCGCACACCCCGAGAGCTTCTGGTCAGCGGGGTGGTGGCACCGGGATCCTCATCTCTCCCAAGTGGTCATTCTCTCTTTCTCCCCTTACCCATCTGTCTATCGCCTCCTTTGAATTCCATGCTGTCACAGTTACTAGCCCTTTCAAGCTTAACATCCTTATCATTTATCGCCCTCCAGGTTCCCTCGGAGAGTTCATCGATGAGCTTGATGCCTTGATAAGCTCCTTTCCTGAGGACGGCTCACCTCTCACAGTTCTGGGCGACTTTAACCTCCCCACGTCTACCTTCGACTCATTCCTCTCTGCCTCCTTCTTTCCACTCCTCTCCTCTTTTGACCTCACCCTCTCACCTTCCCCCCCTACTCACAAGGCAGGCAATACGCTCGACCTCATCTTTACTAGATGCTGTTCCTCCACTAACCTCATTGCAACTCCCTCCAAGTCTCCGACCACTACCTTGTATCCTTTTCCCTCTCGCTCTCATCCAACACTTCCCACACTGCCCCTACTGGATGGTATCGCGCCGTCCCAACCTTCGCTCTCTCTCCCCCGCTACTCTCTCCTCTTCCATCCTATCATCTCTTCCCTCTGCTCAAACCTTCTCCAACCTATCTCCTGATTCTGCCTCCTCAACCCTCCTCTCCTCCCTTTCTGCATCCTTTGACTCTCTATGTCCCCTATCCTCCAGGCCGGCTCGGTCCTCCCCTCCCGCTCCGTGGCTCGACGACTCATTGCGAGCTCACAGAACAGGGCTCCGGGCAGCCGAGCGGAAATGGAGGAAAACTCGCCTCCTGCGGACCTGGCATCCTTTCACTCCCTCCTCTCTACATTTTCCTCCTCTGTCTCTGCTGCTAAAGCCACTTTCTACCACTCTAAATTCCAAGCATCTGCCTCTAACCCTAGGAAGCTCTTTGCCACCTTCTCCTCCCTCTTGAATCCTCCTCCCCCTCCCCCTCCTCCCTCTCTGCAGATGACTTCGTCAACCATTTTGAAAAGAAGGTCGACGACATCCGATCCTCGTTTGCTAAGTCAAACGACACCGCTGGTTCTGCTCACACTGCCCTACCCTGTGCTCTGACCTCTTTCTCCCCTCTCTCTCCAGATGACATCTCGCGTCTTGTGACGGCCGGCCGCCCAACAACCTGCCCGCTTGACCCTATCCCCTCCTCTCTTCTCCAGACCATCTCCGGTGACCTTCTCCCTTACCTCACCTCGCTCATCAACTCATCCCTGACCGCTGGCTACGTCCCTCCCGTCTTCAAGAGAGCGAGAGTTGCACCCCTTCTGAAAAAACCTACACTCGATCCCTCCGATGTCAACAACTACAGACCAGTATCCCTTCTTTCTTTTCTCTCAAACTCTTGAACGTGCCGTCCTTGGCCAGCTCTCCCGCTATCTCTCTCAGAATGACCTTCTTGATCCAAATCAGTCAGGTTTCAAGACTAGTCATTCAACTGAGACTGCTCTTCTCTGTATCACGGAGGCGCTCCGCACTGCTAAAGCTAACTCTCTCTCCTCTGCTCTCATCCTTCTAGACCTATCGGCTGCCTTCGATACTGTGAACCATCAGATCCTCCTCTCCACCCTCTCCGAGTTGGGCATCTCCGGCGCGGCCCACGCTTGGATTGCGTCCTACCTGACAGGTCGCTCCTACCAGGTGGCGTGGCGAGAATCCGTCTCCTCACCACGTGCTCACCACTGGTGTCCCCAGGGCTCTGTTCTAGGCCCTCTCCTATTCTCGCTATACACCAAGTCACTTGGCTCTGTCATAACCTCACATGGTCTCTCCTATCATTGCTATGCAGACGACACACAATTAATCTTCTCCTTTCCCCTTCTGACGACCAGGTGGCGAATCGCATCTCTGCATGTCTGGCAGACATATCAGTGTGGATGACGGATCATCACCTCAAGCTGAACCTCGGCAAGACGGAGCTGCTCTTCCTCCCGGGGAAGGACTGCCCGTTCCATGATCTCGCCATCACGGTTGACAACTCCATTGTGTCCTCGTCCCAGAGCGCTAAGAACCTTGGCGTGATCCTGGACAACACCCTGTCGTTCTCAAATAACATCAAGGCGGTGGCCCGTTCCTGTAGGTTCATGCTCTACAACATCCGCAGAGTACGACCCTGCCTCACACAGGAAGCGGCGCAGGTCCTAATCCAGGCACTTGTCATCTCCCGTCTGGATTACTGCAACTCGCTGTTGGCTGGGCTCCCTGCCTGTGCCATTAAACCCCTACAACTCATCCAGAACGCCGCAGCCCGTCTGGTGTTCAACCTTCCCAAGTTCTCTCACGTCACCCCGCTCCTCCGCTCTCTCCACTGGCTTCCAGTTGAAGCTCGCATCCGCTACAAGACCATGGTGCTTGCCTACGGAGCTGTGAGGGGAACGGCACCTCAGTACCTCCAGGCTCTGATCAGGCCCTACACCCAAACAAGGGCACTGCGTTCATCCACCTCTGGCCTGCTCGCCTCCCTACCACTGAGGAAGTACAGTTCCGCTCAGCCCAGTCAAAACTGTTCGCTGCTCTGGCCCCCAATGGTGGAACAAACTCCCTCACGACGCCAGGACAGCGGAGTCAATCACCACCTTCCGGAGACACCTGAAACCCCACCTCTTTAAGGAATACCTAGGATAGGATAAAGTAATCCTTCTCACCCCCCCTTAAAAGACTTAGATGCACTATTGTAAAGTGGCTGTTCCACTGGATGTCATAAGGTGAAAGCACCAATTTGTAAGTCGCTCTGGATAAGAGCGTCTGCTAAATGACTTAAATGTAATGTAAATGTAACTGTTAACACATAGTAGGATACTCATTACTTTGTGTGACAGGTTTCCCCAATGTCATTGGTGCAGTGGACTGCACACACAAGGATAAAAGCCCCCTCAGGTGCCCATGAGGCCGATTTTGTGAATAGGAAATCCTTTCACAGCATTAATGTTCAGGTGAACATAACTTTTTGATATTGTCCATTGACGAACACTCTGCATTGCCAGTGATGTGCATTGATTGGTGTAATATTCCTCATCTTATGATTTCAGATGGTCTGCAATGCTGACTGTGTGATCAGCAATGTTGTGGCAAAATGGCCTGGCTCAGTCCATGACTCCAGAATCTTTCGGGCCTCTGAAATCTATCAGTGCCTATCACAAGGTAAGCCACACAACCCCTATTTATAACCATCATGGCTGTGTCAAGAATATCACTGTGTTTATGAGGTAGTAATGATGAGATTTTGTGTTGACAGGTGAATTCTCTGGTGTGTTGCTGGGAGACAGGGGGTATGGCTGCCAGCCTTTTCTCCTGACACCTTTCACAGACCCCCAGGAAGCACAGCAGGCCTACAACCATGCCCATGCCAGGACCAGGGCCAGAGTTGAAATGACCTTTGGCCTCCTGAAGGCACGCTTTCACTGCCTTCACAAATTAAGGGTCAGCCCTGTTAGGGCATGTGATATTACTGTGGCTTGTGCTGTCCTCCACAATGTGGCCTGCCTGAGGAAGGAGAGGGCCCCCAGAGTGCCACCAGCCATGGACTGGGACAATCCGGCAATCTTCCTGATGACGACAGTGGTCGGCTGCTGAGGGACCAATATGTGTTGAATTATTTTAGTTAGTATGTGTGCTTTCAATTTTGGTTAAATATGTCCTGCGGTGGCAGAGGAATTTGGGTTTTTTTTTTGGGTTCGTTTTTTGACGAATTTGGCCTCTTATGATGTTTGTGCGGTATACTGTGTGTAATACAAGGCTGCAGGGAGGCTACTGCATCCATTCATTTGTCTGTTCAGTTGATGTGTATGGATTTGTCCTGCATTTATTTTAGTGTGCAGACATGCAGGGTGTGTTATATACAGACCTTTGAATGTGTATGTATCATTTTGTATAATATGCTTGGATTCTGTGCTTTCCATCTTGTAGAGTCACTGTGACTTCAGTTTCGAAAGGAGCTGATGGTTTACCTGCTTTGTTTTGTCCTTATTCAATAAAGGAACATAATGTTACACATTGTGTTTTTATATTCATATGGAATGTGTATTTGTTTATATGACAGAGTACTAGGGCCACACTGAAGAAAAAGGATAAAGTCATAAATGTATGAGGCTGGTTCTTTCTGCAGAAAAGCTACATATTGTTTTTACAGTTTTGATACTTATGACAATGTGATACTTAATATTCTGGCACATCAGCATGTCTTTGTTTATGAAACCATACTGAAGTACAATTTCACGAAATGCCCCACATCTGTCATTTTAACAACTGTCCTTTAAAACAACTGGTTACAATATTATGACTTGTGTTTTTTTTCCCCTCTGTGGCCCTAATATTCTATCATTTTATATATAGCCTTATAGTCTATGGGAAACTGTAAATTATCTAATGATAGCAACATCTAAAAATCATTTTTTATCCGAAATTAATGATCACAAACGTTTAAATAATAACAGTGGGTCTAGTTATATGTGATAATGTATAGTGAGCAGTGAAATAACTATTGGTTTCCATTTGTGGTGACTGCTGACTGACATTAGGGATGAGATTAAATAGATCCTGGAATTTAGCCTGGTCTGGAGCAGGCTAGCTCCACAGAATAAATCTCCATGGTAATTTATACCATAACATATCCTCCTGCCCCCTATCCATCTTTAGTGCAACCGGATTACGGATCAATTGAGCCAGGATCACCAAGATATCCTGGCTTAATCCCTTATCCTAGTTTTGTGCAACAGGCCCCTGGACTGTTGGATTACCCCCCAACCAGATTGGCGGAGGACCTGAGTTTTAGGATTACCCCTGGAGGAAGGAACGGACAATAAGAACGGCTTGTGGACTGAAGTAATTGATGAATTCTCCCTTTTCCCCATGTGTACAAAAATCCCTAATAAACTACCCATTTGCGTTCTAAATGTGCTACTGCATGTTTTGTTATTGAACTTGAAGATGTGGAAACCCCACACCCTTGAGCCTGCTATAATACCTATTTTGATTTTGGAATGTCCAGATGATGAATGCACCAGACTTACTTTGTCAAAGTCTCAAACAAGTAAGGGTCAAGTGTTACATGTGTATAGGTTCTAATTTGTCAGAAAGTGTGCACTCAAAATCTTATTGTATGTTAATTGGACATGGCCTTACATTCTTTAGGGGGTATGAATTAGAGTACATACTGTGACTATGCATTGCAGTTTATACTCCACATGCATGGATTCCCGTTGGACCACACCAGAGGCCTGTTCTACGTGCTGGTAAATCGGGTCCCTGGGTTGTTCCAAATAGTTATAGCTTTAACATCCATAGTGTTTGCTATCCTGATTTGTCTTATTTGCATATCTTTTACAAGTTGTGTGCTCATTTTTCAAATGGTTAGATAAATTAAACAGTACCCTATTCAGTGCACAACTTGCTCTAGTCAAAAGTAGTGCACTAAATAGGGTGCCATTTGGGATGCAACCTTGGACTCAAATAGAATATAACCACAAATCATGACATATCTTCCCTTTCAGTACTGTTGTTTCCTTCCTCCAGATGACCCTGGCCACCGTAGTAGGAATCCTCTTCTGCTTCATTGTGTATACCTGCTGTGGTCCAGGCTTGAAGAACCTGTTTAAGGCCTTATATCTACTAACTGAAAAGATCACAGCCCTATACTTCACCATTCACTTTATTAAAACAGACAGGCTGTATTAACATGGAATTTTTATTTCAGAATAGGAGCGGTTCTTTTTTCCAAGGTCTAATGTACAGAACAAATCAAATTCAACAATAAGTCAAAAAAAAAAATTCTACATCAAACAATACACTCACTGGTACAAAATCTTGTCCGCAATATTATCAAGGAAAACACTTGTCAGTCTCATACATTTTGTTTCTGATTCATACAGGGGACTTGTAGTGAAGATGTGAATGCAATATACACTATGCATGGACACAGAGCATTACAGATTTGTGTGTGGGGGGGGGGGTCAGAGTTCTTTCTAGTTGGCATGCTGCGCAGTTGAGAAACACAGCTTCAGTGTGTAAGGGTACGGACCACCTGGAAGAAAGGGGAGGGGGAGGTTATCCAACTGGAAAGATTGTGTCAGTCTGGAATAATACATTAACTAGTCTGGGGTGGATTCCCAAAAACAAAGAATCGTTAGCATTAAGATCATAGTTCCTACATTTACACTTGAGCCAAAATCTGCAGCGTTTACCATGAATTTGATCTCTGCGAACATAGTCGGTAGGGTAGTACCGTGGCTTTGAATGAATCCTGGCCTTAAGGTGATCTTAGCGCTGAAGATGATAATGTTTTTGGGAAAGTCACTCCTGAAGGACAGACTAGTGTATTTGCTCACCGTTGGTATCATTAGCGGTGTTGTTGTTATCGCAGTCGGAGTACTTACTGGGGTTCTTCATCTGGTAGTGGTTCATCATGGCCAGAGCCTCCATGGAATCGTTTATAGACTCCCACTCCAGCAGCCCGGATGAGCTCCTCTCACCTGTCGCGCCACCCGAGGCGAGACACACATTCTAATTTATTGACACTGCAACACCTGACCCATGGGAATTCACTCTAATTTAAAGACCAGATATTCATGCAAATAAAGTTCATATCACTCACTCTTTCCAGTGAAGAGTTTGATGCTGGATGGATTCTTCACACCAAGTTCCTCACAGACCTGAAAGGATCACCCCCCCACACACACACAAACTAGGTAAGTAAACTTGTAACATTCAACTCTCCAAGAAAACCAACAACCCAATCCAAAGCTCACAGCCCCCAAATCCTCTCCAGTTGTCTTACCCCATTGAAGACCTCCACGGAGATGTCGGGCTGCCCGTTGAAGAAGTGCAGGACGTTGCTGGGATGCTGGATGCGGTTCTTTGCCGCCTGCTCCGGGGAGGTGAAGCGGTTGTTGCGGGAGCCGTGGAAGTCCTTGAAGCTGCTGGAGCTGTCCTCCAGTTCGTAGGACTGACCAGGCATGATGGCCTGCTGCTTGGACACACTGTGGACGGTGGATGGACAACACTAGTATGAGTGTACATTAACACCACAAACCTGTGAGGCGTCTGTTACTAGTCTGTTTCTTTGGATGTCAATGTGTATGCAGAGTTTGAAAGCAGCACTGACCAGACATTGAGCTTCTGTCCAAACAGGAAGTTGTTGTTGAGGTGGCTGATGGCACGGTCCACAGCGTAGCAGTCGCCCATCTCCACCATGGCTGCCCCCGGCTTACTCTTCATGAACTTCACCTGAGGACGGAGGGGGACAGGGTTCAGAAACACTATCCTACTACCCACCTCCAACATGGCCACAGAACAGATTTTTCACCAGTCTATACCCCCAACAAGAACAGTGTATAACCCCTGACTCAATAATACACTGTTCCCCTGTCTGGACTCACCCGCTCCACATTGCCGTAGAGACAGAAGACGTTGAAGACCTTGTCGGCGTTGATCTTCGCAGGCTCCAGGCCGTACACCATGACAACAGGGGAGTCAGCGTGGGCGGTGTAGTCACCGGGGGGAGGTGGGCCATGTCCGTACCCAGGTCCCCCGTAGCTTCCACCACGTCCGCGGCCACGCCCTCCCATAGGAGGCCCCATGCGGCGCCCGCCCTCATAGTGAGGAGGGGGCCCATAGCCACTTTCATCATGGTAGCCGTGATAAGCACCAGTCGGCCCGCCTTGTGAGAGGAATGGATAGACAGAGTGGTGGTTACTGGGCAAACCGATTCAAATAGTCACTGGAGTCCTTCTAGACATCCCAACTCCTATACTTACCATACTCTGGAGGGTGGTCTCCTAGTAGAGCTGGCGGCCTCGCACGCTTGTTGGGGTTGGCATTGGGATCTGAGAGCAAGAAATAGCAATAAAGTTAGCCACTGAATGCTGATTTGACAGTGTATCAAGAGGCACAGCTACAAGCTATGGGGCAGTGTTGTGATTAACATGCACGAGAAGCTGGGTTAAGATATTTACTGTCTTAAAACCATACGTTACAAGCTTATGCAGGCCCTCATACTATATGTTACCATAACTAAAACAAAATGTAAGGATTTAACAGCAGCATAGTGAATAGAACAGTCACACTAATGTATTCCATTATTGCTCAATCATTATCATACGAACTCACACACACCTTGTGAATTGTTCCAATTGCCTTCAGCATCAGCATCTGTGCAGGTACATACACGTCAAAACAAATCATGTACAAACTTGAATATTTGTTTATAGTTTAACCAAAAGCAAGAATTTCAAATTAACATTTAATCAGTAACATGTTGCAAAACATAAAATGACATCTAGGAAAAACTAGAACCCCCTGACAAATAAACTAATTCAAACACTAACGGGCTACATGTATTAAGATTTTTTATAAATCAGAACAATTCTATTAAAATGTACAGTCATTACATTGGTTAAAAGGAGCAGCCCTTTTCCCCAGTTAGTAGTAATGTGATATAGCACTAATAATACATTGAATATCACTTAGTAGCTAAGCTTAATGTTTATTTGATTCTAGCATGACTCGAGTTTCATAGCCTGACAAATGCATAGCACCCCACCCATGGACAACAGTCTGAAAAGCATTTGACAAAAACATGGCCTGGAATTGTATACGTGTGAGTGAATATATTACATTGGCCTGCATCAAAAGATGAGACTAGAAATTCAATTCCTTCTTCCCCTTTTCATAGAAGTTGCTGTGAGACAACACATTTCTAAAGCAATATTACAGAGGATAGCCTAAAGAGCACTAGCAGCAATCTCAGTGAGGAGATTCCAGAACTAATTTGATAAGTCAACGATTTACATATGGGGTTGACAAAGTCAATCACAACAAGCAGACATTTACATTTCAATCATTCTCTATCACCTGGTCAGTCACGTCTCTTTACATGTACTTACAGCACCAGACACGGAGAAGACAGGATGCAGAAGGCTGGTAGGGGGCACTGGTCAGTGAGGATCCCACCCACCAAACCTGTGACTCCAGCTTCAACTCACTGTTTCCACATTTCCCCACCAGAGAAAGAGTAAACACCAATCTTCCACGCTTCGCTCCAAGTTGGTTGCTTTGTTTTTAAGTGTTGCCATTTGAGGCACATTTCCAGCTTACCGTGCTTTGACCGCAAAGCCAGAGGACATTTGCACCGTTTGAGGCGTGTCTTGTCGTCAGACACAGAGCCAAACCTGCATCACACGGGAGGCGTTAAGAGGCATCACTACAGGCCAGTTTAGAAAGGAAAAAACAACGTAGTAGAATCAACACAACAGCACAGAGAGAAGAGGGGAGGGTACAAGGGAAAAAAACAGAGCACCCAAAGTCCATCAATGCAGAGAGAAGTTTGGGAAATGCTGAGGTTTCTATCAGTTTGCCTCTGTGCTTGTATGCTTGGCGGGTGTTTGATGCTTGTGTCTTCGTGGTCCCCGTTTGGGTTTGTGCAGTGCGTCTTCTCATGTAAGGGGCCACAGTGTGCTGCTTGTTTTTTTTTGTACAATGGATGTGGTCCCCCCCAATGGCGAAGTGAGGCATCTAGTGCTTGGCAGTAAAATCATCTGGAATGGCATTGTCTGCGTGGTGGTGTGTTGTCATGGCGATTCAACTTGGTGTGTTGTTGCCATGAGTATTCAGCTCGGTGGTGTTTTGTTCAGCACAAGAGGGGAGAGTGATATCAAAAGGAAGCCCACACACCCAAGTCAAGAGACGGGACGGCATAGGGGTAGTTTGAGAAAAAGTGTTCCCGCTGCCTCTGTATATTGTCTCAGTATGTAGTGTCATCTGTTCCCTTCTCGGGCTGTTAAGTGTGTTTTGAAAACTCCTCTGTTGCTCGCTTAGTGGTTGGTGTCTGACAGTCGGATCCCGAGGGCTGGGAGGAGTGGCCTTATCGGCCACACACGAGACTCCTGCCCCCATCAAACAAAATGTGTTGTGTCAATAGGTGAGATCTTCAGCGCTCTGGAGATGGGATATGCTGTACTTGTAAGAGGAGGATGGATATCAATCTATCAGATCAGTCTGTGGTGGTGGATAATGCTGGGTGTCTGCTCACAGACTCTTGGGAGTCTCAGGCCCTCACCATGATGGCTATTTTCCCCAAACCAAAAGTGGGAAAAAAAGAGGAACTTGGTTTTCCTTGCAGAAGTGGAGAGAGTAGTGGTGGAAATTTGGATTAGGAAGAAAATCAGGTTGTGTGAATTCCAGTGTCTGCTGCCCCCATTGTGTCCGATGTTAACCGAGGAACTGGTTGGTTTGGAATGCCTGTGGGTGGGTGCTGTTGTAGCTGATGTGTCTTAAGCTACAGCATGTGTCTGCTTAGGGCTTTAGGTGAGTCTGTATGACTGTGCACAGTGAGGACACGAGGAGCAGCGCCGGCCGCACTTAACACCTGCACATTAACAGGGGCTGTCTAAACACTGCCGGTATTTCTCTCTTACACCTCCGGAGTGTCAAATGTCTGAAATGAAGATGTGGCCATGGTGTGGATGAAACTACTAAGACCAAAACGCATCGTGGCTAAAATATGAGAATCTGATAGTCAAATGGACTAACACCTCAAATAGAAATGTGTTCCCTTTTGCATAAAGGGATCAGGGCATACAGCTAGAAGCAAGGCAAATGGCATACTGCAATTTCACAGTGTCCCATTGGATGGCAAATATTATCTGCTGTAAAGAGGTTGAACTAAGAGAGCAATGTTAGATTAATGTATCTACCAAGCTTCATACATTAGTGTAACACCATGATTTTATTTTGGCACTCATGGCAGCACACCATATACAAATGGAGAGAAGGCCACAAGAAACCCTGCCTGGATTCAAAACTGCCACAAATAGTCAGAATGAACAACTGATTGACAGGTCGTAAACTGGACTTCTTGAAAGTTCCAGGAATACCATGGATTCCTTTAACACTTGCCTCTGCAATGTTACCATAGAGATTCCTAATGAAATAAACATTTTAATTAAAGGCCACCCCAAAGGCAGGGAAAGCTAGTCCATGCGAGCTACAGGGTCAGAGGTTGCTAACACACACTGGCTGGAACAAAAACCTACAGACACTTTAACCTCAAGGAACACATTTGAATGCCAAACCTGACTTTAGCCATGATTGGTCAGACTAAAAAAAGAACCATAAGTGTTATTTTTCAACAACAACAAAAAAATCTCCAATATGGTTTTGAGATTAATGGGTGCAGGGGCATTCCAAGCAAGACACCTAGGGTGTAACACGGTGCTTGGGTGCAGACAGGAGCTTGACGTGAGGGAGTGAGGTGTGACACACACTGCGAGGAATGTGAACCTGTGTGACGAGAACCTAGGTGCTTCATTGTGACATAACGAGGCATTCATCAGCTTAGCCAAGCAGACGATTCACCATGCAGGAGCATGTGCTGCAAAATGGCTACCCCTCGAGGTCACTCCTTGTGCCCTTACTGTCTGTCGTGTTGTGAGAGAGCGTGATGCGTCACAGAAGTAGTGCCTCACCCGCATCACTGCTCGTCGTGGCCAAAGTCACCACGGAGCAGGGCGTTCAAAGGCACTACGCCCGGAGGCCTGGGACCCTACCCATCCCACAATGCCATAAGAGCAGGAGGGGAAGAGAGAAGGGGAGGGATGCGGGGCTGTGTTTTTTTTTTTTTACCGTGGCCACTCGGGTTGGGGTTTGTGTAGTCCCAGGTGTCCTGGTCATTTTTGAACACGTTGAGGCGGGTTGGCTGTAAAGAGAGACATTTGAGCATTTGATTATTTTGCCCATTGCATTGTTCCTTCAGTTAAATTACCTTAGTGTTTAGATGGACAATTGAAGATAAGCATGTAACCACTCACCTTGGCATACTCAATCTTCAGTGTGCAGCAGCCAGAGTAGATGTCTGCCCCATTTAGAGAGGCCTTCGCCCTCTGGGCACTTTGTACAGCATCAAATGTATGGGAAGTCATGGAAACTATGGGTATTAAATGCATACTCTGCCTACTTTCCACATATGTTTCTCTTGTAATTCAAAGCTCTATTTATGAAACAATGAGCACTTTATACAAAATTAGATCTATGTCAAGTACAAATATTTACTAGCCACCACTTGCAAATGACAACAGTCAGTGGTGCTGACAGGAGCTTTAACTGTGGCGTGAAGTAAGGTTGTGCGGCATGCACAGTGGAGAATGTGAACCTGTGTGTGGTGACGAGATTCCCTGCGCGATACGACATTTTCAACAATATGAGATTTTGAGCAAAGGATATTCCACCATGGCCTGAACGCCATTCTTCCTGAAGATGACAATCCTTTGGACGGGCCCACAGTTGTTACAGACTGTGTACAGCACATCCTGCAAATCAAAGAGCCAAATGGTATGACTAACAACGCAATGCAGGGAGCCAAACAATTGTGCCTTGTCACAGCAACGAAACAGCTGCGTTGTATAATAGTGGGTGTGTTACCGAGGTGATGGGGTAGATGGGGTTCATGATGGTGAGCAGCAGCACGTTATTGACGCTGCGCGAGTCGTCTGGGTCTCCGGGCCGGGAGATCTTCTGGCTGGTGGAGTAGTTGATGAAGGCGGGGTGCCCGGCAATGTAGACCTGGTTCTCGGCTGCATAGGTCACAGCATTGCAGGATCCATTCATGTCCTCGTACTCCACCAGGGCCTGGCGCTTCTTGGGCATCATGACCACATAACTGTGAAGAGAATGGAAGATGGAATAATTTGGTTTCTATGCACTGCATGATAAACCTACAGGAACAAAAGACTTCACCAATGAATTTGGAATGGTGCAAAATAAAAATCTGTTCAAAGAAAAGGATAATTACCTTATGGTCCCGAACTCCTGCAGGGCTTCCACTAGATCTGCCTCCATGATGCCATCGACAAGGCCCCTGATGTGGACCACTGGGGAAGGGAGTGTTTTATGGGGGTCATCATAGCCCTCCTTACAAACACGACAAAAAAGTTTAGAGAAAACCAGTACAGATTACCAATTAAAAACAACCTGTATTGATGACAGAGCAACAGAGGAACCACCCAAGAGTACAACACAAATCCAAGCTAGCTAAAGTAAACAATGATGGGGTTGGCAAGCAAAGTGTGTACTAAGTAGAACACCAAATCATAAACATAATTTAAAGGGTGTATAAATCTTTGTATAAAGTGCCTGATCTTCTTGAAAAGCCAATCCCGTGTATAAGTGAGTAGGATGGATGTCAGCCTGAGGATTGTTAGCTGGCTAACTAACTAACTAACTTAGGTAGAAAATACTCGGAAACAAGCGCACAAAACGGGGTGGGTATAATTTGTGGAACGTTCCAACAGGAATCTGTGCCAAAAACTTTGTAAATAAAAAGTTGCCAACAAGCAATACATATAAAGTTGTATATCGGCAGAATAAGATACCAGGTAAGGAGTGGGCAATTTTGTTGAGTTTTTCCACTCACAAGGTTTATTCAACAAACAACGCATACAAAGTAGCACGATCAATTCACCTTGCTAACTCGCTACCTAATAGGCATACCTCACTACGTAGTTTATGCTTTATGTTTGTCCATAGGTTACCAGAGTGAGGACAGACATTTTTCGGAATAAACTTTGAAATATCACACTCCCTACCCGGTATCTTATTCGGCCGCTATACAACTTTGTATGCGTTGTTCGTTGGCAACCTTGTTATTTACGAAGTTTTTGGAACAGATTCCTGTTGGAACGTTCCACAAATTATACCCACCCCACAAAATGAATTACATTGTCACCAAGTATTCCCGCTTGGATATGGTGACTAAACTAACCTCCATCATACAACGCTAACTAACGTTCGGAACCTAGTTAGCTAACGCCTACTATCTCATTAGCCGTACATCTTCGACGATAAAATTACGCAAGATAGCAATGTTGGCTACGTTAAATACAGTTTACAAAACTGGAGAAATACATAGCTAACTAGTTTAGCTAGAAAAAAAAAAACGGTTGTGCGGCTAGCTAGTTACCTTCAGCTAACGTTAGCTAGTTCTGTCTGGCTCAGGCTAGCTAGTGTTCAGCATTCATGTTGTTGCACACTCGAAGTTCCAAAATGCTGAGGGTAGGAAATGTTTTACTGATGCATGCACTTTTCATCCCCAACGAAGTCGCCAGTCAATACTTACCGTCGTCATCCCGTCTTCGGTTTTCTGTCTTTTTGTTGCTCTGCCACCCTCGTTGTAATAGCGACCTGCTGCAGCAGCCATGTTGTCTTCTTCTTCTAGAATATTATGGCAAACATTATAGGTGCATGCTGCCACCTACTGTACTGGAGTGTGTTGTCACCGGGAGTACAATACACGATCTTGTCCCGATTTAGCTGTCCCAGACAAGTTTTTAAGATCGGAGACAAAATCACCATGTTGTTGCCTACTCGGGACGGGCGGCTCGTTAAATGTGAGCGGGTCAAAGGCGCAATCAGAGGGCTTCCGATCTCGTATGTGAGCAGGCCTAGATGTCCCGTAGTTTCAAACATGTTTAATTTTATCGGACAAAAATCTGCAATGCTCTTGTGGAGTGAGATGTACAACGACACGTTTTGAAAACGGTGATCAGCCAAAGCCAAAGAGAGCTTGCCAGAGAAGAGGCCATTGCAGCGGTCTAAGGCACTCAGTGCATGAGGCATCACTACAGTCCCTGGTTCGAATCCAGCCTGTATCATATCCGGCCGTGATTGGGAGTTCCATAGGGCGGTGCACAATTAACTCAGCATCGTCCCGGTTTGGTAGGGGTAGGCCGTCATTGTAAATAAGAATTTGTTCTTAACTGACTTGCATAGTTAAATAAAAAATAAAATAACGAAAGCATCAAATCGTTACAGCTCTGAAGTGCACAAGCAATGTTATTCAATTCAAAATGTTGACTAGACATTTCAACTCTGTGTGGCAAGCGTAAATGTCTGGCTGAAAACGTTAACGAGGCTGCTTTGATCCACAGCTCGTTGTAGCTACGTTAAATCGTATCACATCATTGTTTTAGCGAGACAACGTGCAATCGACAATCCTCACGACCAAGCGAAGAACCTTGTAGTGTGTCATCCCCGTCTGTGCCACATCTTTTAGTGTTGGCAAGACAACAAAAAAATACAGGAAATACGGTCGTTTAATGTGAGGCTCAGTGACGTTAGGATTTTGATGGTCATGTTGTGTACACCCGGTTTAAATGTTTTAAGAACCAAACACTAGAGAAACTAAACCCTAATCTAATCGTGTACTACTTGTATTGCACCGACTCAGATGACTGATGATTGTCTAAAATAAATGGATAATAAGATAGTTTGAACTGTATTGTTAGATTTCAGTGCAGCCTTTGAAGTTATTGATCATAATTTGTTATTGAAAAAACTCACTTGTTATGAATTTACATAACCTGCCATCACATGGTTGGAGAGTTGAGGGTCGAAGAGAATTTGACTTGTTCTCTTTTTGTCTTTTTAATAAACATTTGTTTGTTGAAAATGCATAACCACTTGTATAATCTATTTGCATACACTTCAAACAGACATACATACCCCACCAGACACACCGCTATGGGTTTCTTCACTGTACCCAAACCAAAAACAGATTTAATGCATCACTCAGTTATGTATAGAGCCATGCATTGTGGAATGATTTGCCATCAGAGGTTACTCAGGCAAAAAGCAAGCTTTAAAAAATACATTATATCACTTCATCTCTTTCTAAAGATCTAATTTAACTGTATATAAGAATATGAATATGTATGAATAGTGTGTAAATAGTATTTTTGTTGTCTCTTGTCTTTCCAATATATAACTCTTATATTGTAGATTTTTTAAATGGTAAATGGTATATATATATATATATATATTTGAACCATAAACACACATATTTGAATGTAGAAACCCTACCCACAGGCTGTTCATACAAAACAACTGTTTATCAGCCATTTTCATCTTTGAGAAGAACATACAGTAAGACTTTGCCACTGATCATTTAAATCCCCAGTTAATCAACCATCTTTCAACAGCCAATATATGCTGTAGCTTGTTGAATTGATTTGATCATGAGAGATTTTTTTAAATTTATTTTTTATTTCACCTTTATTTAACCAGGTAGGCTAGTTGAGAACAAGTTCTCATTTGCAACTGCGACCTGGCCAAGATAAAGCATAGCAGTGTGAACAGACAACACAGAGTTACACATGGAGTAAACAATTAACAAGTCAATAACACAGTAGAAAAAAAAGGGGGAGTCTATATACAATGTGTGCAAAAGGCATGAGGAGGTAGGCGAATAATTACAATTTTGCAGATTAACACTGGAGTGATAAATGATCAGATGGTCATGTACAGTGCAGAAGTGCAGAAAATTAAATAAATAAAAACAGTATAAAAACAGTATGGGAATGAGGTAGGTGAAAATGGGTGGGCTATTTACCGATAGACTATGTACAGCTGCAGCGATCGGTTAGCTGCTCAGATAGCTGATGTTTGAAGTTGGTGAGGGAGATAAAAGTCTCCAACTTCAGCGATTTTTGCAGTTCGTTCCAGTCACAGGCAGCAGAGTACTGGAACGAAAGGCGGTCAAATGAGGTGTTGGCTTTAGGGATGATCAGTGAGATACACCTGCTGGAGCGCTTGCTACGGATGGGTGTTGCCATCGTGACCAGTGAACTGAGATAAGGCGGAGCTTTACCTAGCATGGATACAGTGCCTTGCGAAAGTATTCGGCCCCCTTGAACTTTGCGACCTTTTGCCACATTTCAGGCTTCAAACATAAAGATATAAAACTTTATTTTTTTGTGAAGAATCAACAACAAGTGGGACACAATCATGAAGTGGAACGACATTTATTGGATATTTCAAACTTTTTTAACAAATAAAAAACTGAAAAATTGGGCGTGCAAAATTATTCAGCCCCCTTAAGTTAATAGTTTGTAGCGCCACCTTTTGCTGCGATTACAGCTGTAAGTCGCTTGGGGTATGTCTCTATCAGTTTTGCACATCAAGAGACTGTATTTTTTTCCCATTCCTCCTTGCAAAACAGCTCGAGCTCAGTGAGGTTGGATGGAGAGCATTTGTGAACAGCAGTTTTCAGTTCTTTCCACAGATTCTCGATTGGATTCAGGTCTGGACTTTGACTTGGCCATTCTAACACCTGGATATGTTTATTTTTGAACCATTCCATTGTAGATTTTGCTTTATGTTTTGGATCATTGTCTTGTTGGAAGACAAATCTCCGTCCCAGTCTCAGGTCTTTTGCAGACTCCATCAGGTTTTCTTCCAGAATGGTCCTGTATTTGGCTCCATCCATCTTCCCATCAATTTTAACCATCTTCCCTGTCCCTGCTGAAGAAAAGCAGGCCCAAACCATGATGCTGCCACCACCGTGTTTGACAGTGGGGATGGTGTGTTCAGGGTGATGAGCTGTGTTGCTTTTACGCCAAACATAACGTTTTGCATTGTTGCCAAAAAGTTCAATTTTGGTTTCATCTGACCAGAGCACCTTCTTCCACATGTTTGGTGTGTCTCCCAGGTGGCTTGTGGCAAACTTTAAACAACACTTTTTATGGATATCTTTAAGAAATGGCTTTCTTCTTGCCACTCTTCCATAAAGGCCAGATTTGTGCAATATACGACTGATTGTTGTCCTATGGACAGAGTCTCCCACCTCAGCTGTAGATCTCTGCAGTTCATCCAGAGTGATCATGGGCCTCTTGGCTGCATCTCTGATCAGTCTTCTCCTTGTATGAGCTGAAAGTTTAGAGGGACGGCCAGGTCTTGGTAGATTTGCAGTGGTCTGATACTCCTTCCATTTCAATATTATCGCTTGCACAGTGCTCCTTGGGATGTTTAAAGCTTGGGAAATCTTTTGTATCCAAATCCGGCTTTAAACTTCTTCACAACAGTATCTCGACCTGCCTGGTGTGTTCCTTGTTCTTCATGATGCTCTCTGCGCTTTTAACGGACCTCTGAGACTATCACAGTGCAGGTGCATTTATACGGAGACTTGATTACACACAGGTGGATTGTATTTATCATCATTAGTCATTTAGGTCAACATTGGATCATTCAGAGATCCTCACTGAACTTCTGGAGAGAGTTTGCTGCACTGAAAGTAAAGGGGCTGAATAATTTTGCACGCCCAATTTTTCAGTTTTTGATTTGTTAAAAAAGTTTGAAATATCCAATAAATGTCGTTCCACTTCATGATTGTGTCCCACTTGTTGTTGATTCTTCACAAAAAAGACAGTTTTATATCTTTATGTTTGAAGCCTGAAATGTGGCAAAAGGTCGCAAAGTTCAAGGGGGCCGAATACTTTCGCAAGGCACTGTATTCCTTCCCCTCTTCCAAATTGCTCCATTGTCAGAATATAAGGACGCCCTAATGCCCCTAACCACATTCGTAAAAACATTGGTAATAATAATGTTGAACAGAATATAACTGATAGCACTGCCTTGAGGAATACTATTAGCATTTGAATTTATGACTCCCCATTAGCTGCTGCCAAGGTAGCAGCTACTCTTTCTGGGGTCCAGAAAAATTAAGGCAGATATATACAATTTTATAAACATTACAATACATTTTTACAACATATTTCACAACACATTGTCAACTCCAAAATCATCATATACACTGTGTCCCATTTGAACTCGAAAGGAACAATTAAATAGAAGGCCAAAACCCAGTTAAATAACCTCACACCAATGCCCAATCTTTCCATCTTCATCAGTAGCCCTTCTCTCCACATAGTATTATAGGCCTTTTCAATGTCAAAAAAGACAGTAGCCATTACTTCTTTCGTGACCAGAGTTTTTTTTTTTACACTTATTTGCTCACCTTGACTAATACATCCAGGGTAGGTCTACCTTTACAGAAACCACTTTGACAATGACTCTATAAACCTCTGTGCTCCAGGAAATATAAATCTATTGACAATCATCTTTTCCATCAGTTTACATACAGTGGGGCAAAAAAAGTATTTAGTCAGCCACCAATTGTGCAAGTTCTCCCACTTAAAAAGATGAGGGCTTTTCATCATAGGTACACTTCAACTATGACAGACAAAATGAGAAGAAGAAAAATCCAGAAAATCACATTGGAGGATTTGTAATGAATTTATTTGCAAATTATGGTGGAAAATAAGTATTTGGTCAATAACAAACGTTTATCTCAATACTTTGTTATATACCCTTTGTTGGCAATGACAGAGGTCAAACATTTTCTGTTAGTCTTCACAAGGTTTTCACACACTGTTGCTGGTATTTTGGCCCATTCCTGCATGCAGATCTCCTCTAGAGCAGTGATGTTTGGGGGCTGTTGCTGGGCAACACAGACTTTCAACTCCCTCCAAAGATTTTCTATGGGGTTGAGATCTGGAGACTGGCCACTCCAGGACCTTGAAATGCTTCTTACGAAGCCACTCCTTCGTTGCCCGGGCGGTGTGTTTGGGATCATTGTCATGCTGAAAGACCCAGCCACGTTTCATCTTCAATGCCCTTGCTGATGGAAGGAGGTTTTCACTCAAAATCTCACGATACATGGCCCCATTCATTCTTTCCTTTACATGGATCAGTCGTCCTGGTCCCTTTGCAGAAAAACAGCCCCAAAGCATGATGTTTCCACCCCCATGCTTCACAGTAGGTATGGTGTTCTTTGGATGCAACTCAGCATTCTTTGTCCTCCAAACACGAGTCAACTACAAACAAGCAAGATTTCTTCAGATAGCTTTACAGTTCAAAGTGGATGGCCATGATAATGTCCCAATTTCAATGTCTCACTTGAGCCGCCATCACCTTTACCACCCATTATGTCTTGTCCATTCGTCAACCAGTATACCAGCAACATAAGAGAAGTTTAGAACAGATCTCTCCCCATGCTCACTCCACGTGGACTCCTCTCGCACTCCTGAGAAAAGACATGAGAGAAAAGCAGTTGATAGCTTAGATTGGATGATGTACACCGGTTGCTGGCTCGGACTCATTTCTCTCGGTAGAAGTGGTGTGGACAGGGCCATATTGAACGCCTTTGTCACTCTTCTTCAGCCAGTTAGAGGGGTGTTTGATGTACACACACTGTTCGGTCCAATTATCTCTTCCATGCATTAAGATACCGTCTGATGTCACTTTTCATGATAACCTCAAGAGGACAGATCAGAACAACAGTTTAGTTCAGTTCATTAACTATATGATAAATTAATACTTTTACCAATTATTCTTAATACAAATGTCTAAACATATGTCAAAGAGAATAACAACACATTCTATTGAAACTATTATTTCAAATTGGCTTATACTCCCCATCACACTGTTAGCTTCATCGTAGAGCCACAGGATCAGGAAGTTAGACCTATAACCCATTGGGAATAGAACAGAGCAAACAACACAACAATACACTCCTTCACATATCACTCCATACACTCTTACACATCACTCAAGGTGTGTAAACTTCAATCCAAAACCTCAAAGGTTTGTTCCCTCCCCCATTTTGACACATAACTCTCCATGAGAGTAATGTGTAAAAAAAGAAAATAACACTACTAATGGTCAAAAAACAAAACAACATTTCAAATAACAAAATCCAATTAAAATCACTACTCTTAAGAACTCCGTAAAGAAAAATTATTGTACCCATATGGTCATAGAAAAAATAGACTAATCTCTTAAAGCTAGGGGGCACTATTTTCATTTTTGGAAAAATAACGTTCCCAGAGTAAAGGCCTATTTCTCAGGACCAGATGCTAGAATATGCATATAATTGACAGTTTAGGATAGAAAACACTCTAAAGTTTCCAAAACTGTAAAAATATTGTCTGTGAGTATAACAGAACTGATATTGCAGGTGAAAGCCTAAGAAGAATCCAATCAGGAAGTGACTCATGTTTTGAAACCGTTGTGTTCCTATGCACCCCTATTGGCCATTGAAAGGGATATCAACCAGATTCCTTTTTCTACGTCTTCCCTAAGGTGTCTACAGGCTTTAGACGTAGTTTCACGCCTTTATGTTGAAGAATGAGCATAAACGACTACATTGCGTAAGTGGACAGAGGTGGGGGCTCTCAGAGAGATTCTTGCGTAAAAGACAGAGGTAGCTATTTTTCCTCTCAGTCCTACTGAAAAGCCAATTGTCCCCGTTGATATGTTATCGAATAGATATTTGAAAAACACATTGAGGATTGATTATAAAAAATGTTTGCCATGTTTCTGTGGATATTATGGATATAATTTGGAATTTTTATCGGCGTTGTCGTGAACGCTATTTCCGGTGGATTTCTCAACATAACGTGACCAACAAACGGAGGTATTTTGGGTATAAAAATCATCTTTATGGAACAAAAGGAACATTTGCTGTCTAACTGGGAGTCTCGTAAGTGAAAACATCCGAAGATCATCAAAGGTAAACGACACCACACCCACTTTTTCCAACTCGTTTAGAAGCCAACTATCACATATTTCTGAGCAGGCACAAAATTCACAGCGCCTTCTGTTCAAACCATAATAAAAACATAAAACACGTAGTTGCATTCTAGCTGCGGGTCCAGTTCTGACATTATATGTAGGCCTAGCTGAGGTGACCCCGAATCCCAAGTTTCAGCTCGATAGGTCATTTGGAGCCCGAGTAGCGACCTTAATTGGTGTTGAAAATACACATTTTCCGGGCATTGCTACGGGGTCCTTGAATGAGCTATCGGACAGAAACGTTAGGGTCCGTCTCTATGGGCCGAGGTGGTTTCAATGCACCTAGTCTTGCGACTCTGGGACATTTCTAAATGTCGTCATTGCCGTGATGTCAAAATGAATTTCAGTTATTGCAAATGTACGAGGCTGTTCCTCGGTCTGAGAACCTTCTAGAGCCACATAACTCACTGTGCACTATCAACTTGCGCTCTATAACAGGTTTCTAAAGTTTCAGAGCTCTAGGTCTGACGGTTCTTTAATAGTTTGAACAAAGGTAACTATTGCAGGTTCTTGGAAATCTGATGGGATGAATGACTCATTTACAGTTCATGAGGGTTGCCTAATCACACATATGAAGTTTTGAAAAGATCTGACCTTTTTAACCCTTCGAAACAGCCCCTTTGACACCATTTTAAGGCACTTCCGGTTGGCACAGGAAGCTATAAGTAAACACATATCTTGATTGGGGTAGGCTCTTACAGAATCCTGAGCTTTAAGTTTTTATGTTAAGAATTGACTGATCTACACAGGGTTGAATGCAGTGATTTTGTGAAAACTTCATCTGTTATGTATATCAAAACACTTTTAGGGTGAATTTAATCATTTCCGGTTGCTCCAGGAAGCTTAAAATCAACACAGGTAGACCTTATAGTGGCCTGATGGATTGTCCTCGAAGACAGGTTCATAAGGCATTCATAACCCACATAGGCTTCAGGTTGAATTTAGGGTTGCAGGCAATGTATTCCTATGGGGAGAGATGTCATTGTAATCTGTGAGATGAAAAAACCCTGTTTTTACTGTTAAGGGTTAATTCCACACGGTCAAGGTTAGGCTTGCACAGATCGGGGGCACCTTAGGAACATTCCTGTGGTTGAATTGTCCTTCTAAACCTAACGGTTCCGCCACTGTCCCCCAAAGCCCCTGAAATTTAGGGCCAGGCTTCATTTTGGGCCTGCTTATTTTCACGGTTGCCGCACTCAGACCGACCAACGGTCAAGCGGGGCATCTCGTTGAACTCGGCACGGCCTGGAGACTATGGTGATGCCATTTTTAGTGTTGATTTCAGAATGTAATTCTGGTGATGGTCCCTCACTGTTTAAACATATTGCAAATGTACAAAAGTCAACTAGCAAGTCTGTGTCCATCAGTCAATTAGATGTCATTCTGACACCAAACTGATACCATCTGACACCAAACCCACTTTTTCCAACTCGTTTAGAAGCCAACTATCACATATTTCAGAGCAGGCCCATAATTCACAGCGCCATCAGTTTAAAACATAATTAAAACATAAAACACATAGTTACGTTCTAGCTGCGGGTCCAGTTCTGACATTATGTGTAGACGACCCCGAATCCCGAGTTTCGGCTCGATAGGTTTTTCGGTGTCCGAGCAATGACCTTAATTGGTGCTGAAAATCCACTTTTTTCAATGCCTTGCTATGGGGTCTTGCTAGCCGGATTCAATGCACCTAGTCTTGCGACTCTGGGACTTTTCTAAATGTCGTCATTTTCGTAATGGTCAAAATAAATTGAAGTTATTGAAAATGTATGAGGCTGTTTCTCGGTCCGAGAACCTTCTAGAGCCACATAACTCACCACACACTATCGACCTGAGCAGGTTTCTAAAGTTTCAGAACTCTAGGTCTGACGGTTCTTTAATAGTTCAAACAAAGGTAACTATTGCAGGCTCTGTCTGTCTCTACGCACCACACTGTGTCACTCCGTCCTAGGATTCAGGTGGAATTTAGGGATGCGGGCAATGTATTCCTATGGGGAGAGAAGTCATTGAAAACTGTTTGATGTAAACACATTCTTTTAACTGTTAAGGATTAATGCCGCATGGTCAAGATTAGGCTTGCACAGATCGGGAGGACCTCAGGAATGTTCCTGAGGTCGAATTGTGCTTCTAACCCTAACTGTTCTCCCGTTGTCACCCAAAAGCACCTGCAATTTAGGGCCAGGCTTCATTATGGACCTACTTTTTTCATGATCGGTGAGATCAGACCGAGCAAGCTATGGTCTAGCGGGGCATCTTGTTGAATTCTGCACAACCTAGAGATGATGGTAATGCCATTGCAGGCTCTGAGTGTCTTTAAGCACTGCACTTTGTCACTCCATCCTTGCTGTGTGTGTGTGAGAGAGAGCTTTTCTTTGACATCTGTTGGAAGAAATGACTGATTGACAGTTCATGAGGGTTGCCTAATCACACATATGACGTTTTGAAAAGATCAGACCCTTTTAACCCTTCGAAAGAGCACCTATGACACCATTTGAAGGCACTTCCAGTTGACACAGGAAGCTGAAAGTGAACACATCCTCCTTGGGGTAGGCACTTATATAATTTTGAGTTTTAAGTCTGTTAAGAACGGACTTATTTACAGAGGGTTGAATGAGTGCGTGTTATTTCAGAAAATCACAGAAATCTCGCAGAGCTCCGATACACACTTAAAAAAGATTTGTCTGAACATGCTGCAACTGGATCTGTAGCTTTTTTGAAGAAAAAAAAACACCTTTTTATTAACATCACCAATTGTACATTGTACGATTTATCTTAAATTGTGATAGATAAATGGCTGGTTCTTTTTTTCCTGACACCGTAGGCTCATGTCCTTTGACGTGAAGCGGTCAAATTAGCTCTGTATTTTCGTTTTTGACCTTTAAAAGGCATTAGAAGACATGTTACCAATTGAACCACATCTATTGCAGGATAAATCCATGTTAAAGTTTACATAGCTGGATGATACATTTTACTTTATGGGTTGGTTATGGGTCTCCCTTTTCCATAATAGGGTCATATATACTTACAAATATGAACACATGCAAAAATATCAATTTGACTGATTTACAGTTTCTATAAAGAGTGTGCATGGTGGGCATATGCCAGCCCACTCAGAATGAGTTTTTCCCCACAAAACGGCTTTATTAGATAGAAATACTTTCATCAGCTGTCCGGTCTCAGACGATCCCGCAGGTGAAGAAGCCAGATGTGGAGGACCTGGGCTGGCATGGTTACACGTGGTCTGCAGTTGAGGCTGGTTGGATTTACTGCTAAATTCTCTAAAACAACATTGGAGACAATTTCTCTACCATAAACTAACACACTTCTCTGGCAACAGCTCTGGTGGATATTCCTGCAGTCAGCATGCCAATTGCACATTCCCTCAAACCTTGAGACATCTGTGGCATTGTATTGTGTCAAAGCTGCACATTTTGAGGGGCCTTTTAGCACAAGGTGCACCTGTGAAATGTCTATGCTGTTTAATCAGCTTCTTGATATGCCACACCTGTCAGGTGGATGATTTTCTTGGCAAAGAAGAAATACTAACAGGAATATAAACAAAATGTGAACATTTGAGTTCAGCTTTTAGTCAATTAAACATTTCTGGGATATTTTATTTCAGCTCATGAAACATAGGACCAACACTTTACATGTTGCATTTATAATTTAGTTCAGTCTAGTTTTTATCCCAAATGGTTCTGGACACTACAGCCCAGAAGTACTGACCCTCAGACTTGTGTGAAGACAGATTTTCGGGATGTCTCCTGGTCTGATAATCAGCCCTGTAGCTGGACTAAATCCACAGACAATCATGAATCAGATTACTAGTGTAAAGATTCATTTTATTAAAAAGATACCGCCATTTACATTGAAAATGAAATAAAACCCTAAATCATTCTGCCTTTAGTACAGCTATGAGTACACTTCAATGCACTCGACTGGAGCTGATATATTGCCAAATATGTCAGAAAAGGAAAGTAAATTGCCATTAACACTGGCCAAACGCTAACAAATTCAAAATGCACAGAAAGCTAAAAACATCACCACTGTAAAAAGAGCCATTGAAATGTACAGTTCGGGAATTTGTTGTACATACAGATGAAATAATAATGCCAAAGCCAGAGGATGAACACCAAGGGATAAATAAAATAAATGACAGGAGAAAGAAATCAAAATACAAAGGGGTTAAATGGCTTCAAGCCCTGAGGCAAATGGGGATAGGGGAACAGCAGGGCATGGAGCAGTTTCACCCCCATGGTCAGTCAGCATCAGGTATGGGGCTTTTCCTCTGGCTAGGAGACCTGGATCGGCTATAACAAGGCAGGAAGACAATTAGCATTTTCAGTGGAGCACGACCTTTAAAACAAAGCATGAACATTGGCGTAGCTATTTCATTAGCTGACTGCACCAGGCACTACTCCTAATTCAAATAATCATTGTGTTTAGATACTGGGGACAAAAAAAACAAAAAAAGGTAGAACCTGATAGTTGTACAAGCATCTGGTAATCATCATAACTAAAATAGCTAGTAATCTGGGATGCGACCTGGAGAAAGACATCTGTGGTGCAAAAGTGGGAAAACTAGTATACAGACAGAGGCAACCCATTTTTAGTTGAATTTAAGTGTCTCCAGTACCAAATGCATGAATAAAAGTCTTACTTCCGCGCCACATGAAAGAAAACATATGTAGGGCAGCATTTCCCAAATTCAGTCCTTGGGACCCCAAGGGGTGCACATTTAGTTTTTTTTGCCCTAACACTACACAGCTGGTTCAAATGATCAAAGCTATGATGATTTTTAAAAATCACCTGTGTTGTGATTGAGCAAAAAACTAAAACATGCACACCTTGGGATCCCGAAGACCGGGATTGGGAAACCCTGGTGTAGGGGTATGAGGAGATTCTCAAGTTTAATACCTCTTCTTCTTGGTGGTGGCCGAGCGGGACCTGGAGCGAGATCTGGAGACGCTCCGCGCCCTGGGGCGGGACACTGACCGGGAATGGGAGCGAGAACGGGAGCGACTGCAGAAGAAACAGCATTAGCGTCAGTGGGCAACGAGGGGCCCCTAAATTCTCAATTCAATAATGGTTGTAGGTCTGCACAATATGGCATGGACCAAATATTGCGATTTTACTTGCAATTATAGATCAAAACAGGTACTGTTGGAATCACAGAAATAGAATGATCATTCCAATTTTAAAGGTTGGAAAGCAGTTTAGTTTGGCATGATAACAAATGAAGTAATGAAATGGCTGTGAAAGTAGGAATCAAAGTGTTGGTCACTGTTTCCCATGGGACCTTAATTAGGTAAATGTACATGCAGACAGATTTTAGAATATTTCCTCAGATTAAGAACAATGCTGATATACTCCACCACTGGTCCCAGCCTGTATTAGAGCAAAAGTTTCCTAGCAAGATTCGCCCTCAATAAATTTTGCTAGCCATCTGGTCACTAGCAATTAGCATTAGGGGCCATTGTTTTTAGGCACATTTGGAGCTTGCTAAGACCACATCACTTGCTCTCTGCAAAACACTAGTTATACAAACAAATAGTATAATAGAACACTTGAATTTATATTAAGAAAAGTGAAAAGCTGCATCGATTTTGTTTGGGATAATCTGTTGACTGCATGCGTTTTGGTCAATGCATGCTGAGTGAATCTCGAGCATGAGGAACTGTCTGCTGGAGTGACATGGGGCGGGATTGGGAAGCGGCCAAAAGAGGAGAGAACTCGCAACTCTAGCAAAAAAAATTGAAAGTAAAAAAAATATTAAAATAATGTTAGACAGCCTAAACTCAAACATGAGCGTGCGATTTTAGAATGCATGGTTTTGAATTATAATGATGCCTATCAGGCTGACAGCTTTGACGCGCATCTCAACTAGAACTGGTCTCTATTTTCACTTTTTACCGCTTACGCTGAAGCCACACAAAACAATACGAATGTTAACATAAATTTTTTTGAGCTCATATGAATAGGAAGATAGTCGAGGCCTTACCATACATGCTAAGCTAGACCTATTCATCAATTTATGGAAACGATTGCCATCTGTAAAGATTGGAGATAATAATATCCTGCTAGCATAGTCACTACTCCGCCGGTCCTTTCCACCCAGCTTGCTTGCTTCACCTCCTGATGAGTTTTTCACTTACGTGGCACTTAAAATATTGCAGCCTCTTGCAATATGGATATTGCACATCAATATCGCAATTTCGAGTCAAATTTGATTAATCGTTCAGCCGTGGCTGGTTTGGTTCTTTTTTTGTACTAGCACTTATTCCACTTCAAGCACTAGCTAGGTTTCCATAAATGTGGCAGATTTGCCATTTTTTATATTGGCATTTTACTAGCAGTGGTGTTACAACATCAAACCAGCGTCTTGCGAATAAAAGACTGTGTGTAATGAAGTGCACACAAAAAGCATAACTTTCATTTCCTGAATAAAAAGCAAATGCTATGCATTTCCATCCCATTTTTAACTTGGTTTTGGCACAAAGTCTGTTTTAAACAGCAAATGTACCCATTCTGGTATTGGCATGCGCTCTAGCCAACAACTTGCAGATACAGTGCAGAGGGTAGGCTACATGATGACATTACAGATAAGAGCAAGAATCTACATTTTTCAATTGGCAGCCAAGCACCAATGATCCTCCATCTATTGCAAGGGAGCATCAAGCTCATCACAGTGCACTTTTATCACACCGAAGTTTAATTTATTTAATCTGTAGCCTAATAAACCGTGCATGCTTTTTAAAGTCGTGGGAGGATCACACCGCATAGCATCGCGTGACCGGTTAATCTATCAACAGTCGCAGAATCTAATCACCTACAAAAAAAACTATCCACCCTTCTCTAGCATATTTTGTTTCATCAACATTTTTAAACAACTTAACGTTTCCACCAGGTCTGTCTTCAGTTTGACAGGTACTTGACTCAAATAGTTTGATGGAAACCTGGTTACTGCCATTTAAGAACCTGTCTCATTTCTAGTCAGAATGTAGATCGAGTTTACTTTAACCTGTGCAAAAGTTCTGTATTATTCTCCCAAGGAATAGATTTCACAACAAAGGAGATCTGCCATGATACAGTAGTCCATTCTTGAGTGCCATATTGGTTGGTTTACAACATCGATTAAAACCACCTTATAGGAAATTCACATAACACGATAATTTGGATAGCCAAGCAAGTGTCACCCTCGTGAGTGCTAACAAGCAGGCTTGGTAGTGCTAGCTATCAGCAGCCATTGCGTAGTACTTGCATAAAGTTTAGCTTTCCCCAACTTGTCCTCGCCCTGCACACTTCACTGCCTTACATTGAAAACTATTAGTTTATCGCCCCCATCAGGTTGTGGCAAAGCCCTGTTTAGAGTGGGGCAGTTGCGACACGTTTTTTTTTATTTCAAGAGCAACACTGGCTTTTCGAAACCGCAGTTTGTCGTCAGTAAAACGAAAAGCACGCATTTTCTTTACTTTGTACTTTTTTACCCCTTATTCGAAGTTACAGTCTTGTCCCATCGCTGCAACTCCTGTACGGACTCCGGAGAGGCGAAGGTCGAGAGCCATGTGTCATCCGAAACACAACCCTGCCAAGCCACACTGCTTCTTGACACACAGCTTGCTTAATCTGGAAGCCAGCTGCACCAATGTGTCGGAGAAAACACTGTAGAACTGGCGACCTTGTCAACGTGCACACACCTGGCCCACCACAGGAGTCACTAGAGTGAGATGTGACAAGGACATCCTGGCCGGCCAAACCCTCCCCTAACCCGGACGATTCTGGGCCAATTGTGCGCCACCTCATGGGTCTCCCGGTCACAGCCAGTTGCAATACAACCCGAGATCGAACCCGGATCTGTAGTGACGCCTCAGGGCACAGCCTTAGACCGCTGCGCCATTCAGGAGGCCCTGCAATCATGCACTTTCGATCAATCATTACTTTCAGTAGCATCATCTGTCGCAGTAAGAACTAGACGACAGGCCTACCATGTTTAAAGACAACTTCATGACTAACTATCATTTACCTTACTGATCTGCGCACTGGAGTCCTGGACCGACGGACTGGGGTCCTGGATCTGCACACTGGACTTCTGGACTTGGAACGTGCGGGGGACCCAGATCTACCGGGCAAACACAAAACCCTCTGTCATGTCATCTATTCAAAACAGAATCTAGCCGCTATATGTAAACTAAGGGTTGGGATGTTAGCTACAAATTACACAAGTCTAAAAATATATATACAACAAACAGTCAAAAAATATAGTATATTCACCGATTTCAGCAGTAGATTAAATCTTACCTGCTTCTGCGCTTTGAGTATGATGGGGATCTATTACGCCTGTTAGAGGGAGATAAGGGAACTCATGAAGCTGATAATAGCAATTAAAAGAACTCTTAGGCTGCATTTACATTGGCAGCCCAATCTTTTGCCAAATTACCAGCAAAAGAGAAGACCAATTGACAAAAATATCAGAATTGGGCTGCCTGTGTAAAAACAGCCTTATAATATCAGACACAGGTCCAAGGTCAGCTAGAATAATAAATAATCAAATAAAAACATTTCATAGGAGACTCCAAGTCTCTTCAAGTCAACTTGCAGGGGTCCTTTTGTGAAACAGAATCACTCACCGGTCACGGTCGTTGCTTCGGCTGCGTGAGCGGTAACGCCTTCCCCTGGACCTTGAGCGAGATCGTGAGCGGGACCTGTGAGGAGGATCATTGATCAACATACAGTATATGTATGGTTGCTACACAAATTACATATTGGAGCCACCATGTTGTTGAATGTCATTCAATGAAAAAGTGACATTCCAATTAACGGTGAAAGAAACATTCTGGAGTAGGCGGCCTCTACACTGTACCTGCTGCGGCGACGGCCTCCTCCCCTCTTGCTAAAGCGAGAGCAGTCATATGCATAATGGCCACTCTCGCCACATTGGTAGCAGCGGTCGTTGGGGTCGAAGTGCCGACGGCTGGGACGGCCGTAGCGTGACTTGCGAGACATGCCAGTTGACAACTCCACTCTTATGCGAGAACCACAGAGCACCCTGAAAAAGGACAGTGGATTAAGAATAGATGGCATATATATAGCCTGCTAGCAAGTGTCAGGTCTTGTGAAAGTGGTAAGGTCTGCAAAAAATGTAATATTGAAGACAGTGTTATAGATTAAGCACTATGAATCCACAGAATAACGGGCTACTGTATGCAATCTCACATGTACTCACTTGCCATCCATGCCCTTCGTCGCATCCTCAGCATCTCTGGGATCTTCGTACTCGACGAAGGCAAAGCCAGGAGGGTTCCTGGCCACCCAGACGCTGCGCAGAGGTCCATAGTAGCTGAACGCCCGCTCCAACTCCCCCTTAGCAGCCCCGTTGCCTAAGTCACCCACATAGACCTTGCAGTCAGTGTTGCGTGAGGAGCCACGTGATGACGAGTGGGACATCTTAAAATCTGAAACTAGATATGAAGGAGTGACATTGAGACCTTGTGTAACACCATACAGACCTTCAGGACTAGCATGGCCTGTTGCACTGGATAGGAAAATGACCAACATCATTTCATTAAAATATTTGCAATTTATCCAGCTGCTCATTATTTTAAAGGAACAATGAAATAGTTTGAGCACATGCTACAAGTGAGGCTGGCTAAAGGTTAGCTAGCCCAATAAATGACTAAAAGAGCCTAACATTACTCCTAGTTCAAGGACCTTACATGTTGTGTTTAAAGGAAAATTGGCTATGGTAACCAACAACTCCATCTAAACGTATTGCGGCATTGTCCTATACTGAACGAAAATAAGTGCAACTGAAATGTGGCACTAATCTATGGATGTCACATGACTGGGAATACAGATATGCATGTATGCATATCACATATGACTAGTTCTGCTCCACACCCAAACTTATTTTTTTTAAGGTACAGTGGGGCAAAAAAGTATTTAGTCAGCCACCAATTGTGCATGTTCTCCCACTTAAAAAGATGAGAGGCCTGTAATTTTCATCATAGGTACACTTCAACTATGACAGACAAAATTAGGGAAAAAAATCCAGAAAATCACATTGTAGGATTTTTAATGAATTTATTTGCAAATTATGGTGGAAAATAAGTATTTGGTCACCTACAAACAAGCAAGATTCCTGGCTCTCACAGACTTGTAACTTCTTTAAGAGGCTCCTCTGTCCTCCACTCGTTACCTGTATTAATGACACCTGTTTGAACTTGTTATCAGTATAAAAGACACCTGTCCACAACCTCAAACAGTCACACTCCAAACTCCACTATGGCCAAGACCAAAGAGCTGTCAAAGGACACCAGAAACAAAATTGTAGACCTGCACCAGGCTGGGAAGACTGAATCTGCAATAGGTAAGCAGCTTGGTTTGAAGAAATCAACCGTGGGAGCAATTATTAGGAAATGGAATACATAAAAAAAACACTGATAATCTCCCTCGATCTGGGGCTCCGCACAAGAGCTCACCCCGTGGGGTCATAATGATCACAAGAACGGTGAGCAAAAATCCCAGAACCACACGGGGGGACCTAGTGAATGAGCTGCTGGGACCAATGTAACAAAGCCTACCATCAGTGACACACTACGCCGCCAGGGACTCAAATCCTGCAGTGCCAGACGTGTCCCCCTGCTTAAGCCAGTACATGTCCAGGCCCGTTGGAAGTTTGCTAGAGAGCATTTGGATGATCCAGAAGAAGATTGTGAGAATGTCATATGGTCAGATGAAACCAAAATATAACTTTTTGGTAAAAACTCAACTCGTCATGTTTGGAGGACAAAGAATGCAGAGTTGCATCCAAAGAACACCATACCTACTGTGAAGCATGGGGGTGGAAACATCATGCTTTGGGGCTGTTTTTCTGCAAAGGGACCAGGACGACTGATCCGTGTAAAGGAAAGAATGAAAGGGGCCATGTATCGTGAGATTTTGAGTGAAAACCTCCATCAGCAAGGGCATTGAAGATGAAACGTGGCTGGGTCTTTCAGCATGACAATGATCCCAAACACACCGCCCGGGCAAAGAAGGAGTGGCTTCGAAAGAAGCATTACAAGGTCCTGGAGTGGCCCAGCCAGTCTCCAGGAGTCTCAACCCCACAGAAAATTTTCAGAGGGAGTTGAAAGTCCATGTTGCCCAGCAACAGCCCCAACACATCACTGCTCTAGAGGAGATCTGCATGGAGGAATGGGCCAAAATACCAGCAACAGTGTGTGAAAACCTTGTGAAGACTTACAGAAAACATTTGACCTCTGTCATTGCCAACAAAGGGTATATAACAAAGTATTGAGACAAACTTTTGTTATTGACCAAATACTTATTTTCCACCATAATTTGCAAATAAATAAATAAAATATCCTACAATGTGAATTTCTGGATTCCCCCCCCTCATTTTGTCTGTCATAGTTGAAGTGCACCTATGATGACAATCACAGGCCTCTCATCTTTTTAAGTGGGAGAACTTGCACAATTGGTGGCTGACTAAATACTTTTTTGCCCCCACTGTACCTTAAAAAAAATAAGTTGGGATGTGGAGCAGAAAAGTAGTCATCTGGTGTGACCACCATTTGCCACATGCAGCGCGTCATCTTTGCATAAAGTTGATCAGGCTTTTGATTGCGGCCTGTTGAATGTCGTCCAACTTCTCTTCAATGGTTCTGCAAAGGGCGGCAGGGTAGCCTAGTGGTTAGAGCGTTGGACTAGTAACCGGAAGGTTGCAAGTTCAAACCCCCGAGCTGACAAGGTACAAATCGGTTGTTCTGCCCCTGAACAGGCAGTTAACCCACTGTTCCTAGGCCGTCATTGAAAATAAGAATGTGTTCTTAACTGACTTGCCTAGTTAAATAAAGGTAAAATAAAAAAATAAAGCTTGCTGGATATCATCAGGAACTAGAATGTGCATTCTTACACGTTGATCCAGAGCAACCAAAATATGCTCAATGGGTGAGTATGCAGGCTATGGAATAACTGGGATATTTTCAGCTTCCAGGAATTGTGTACAGATCCTTGCATTATCATGCTGAAACAGGTGATGGCGGCGGATGAATCGCACGACACGACAATGGGTCTCAGGATCTCGTCACAGTATCTATGCATTCAAATTGCCATCAAGAAAACTCAATTGTGTTTGTTGTCCTTGCTTATACTTGTGCATACCATAACCTCACCTCCACCATGAGGCACTCTGTTCACATCAGCAAACCATTTGCTCACACGACACCATACACATGGTCTGCGGTCGTGAGGCCGGTTGGATGGCCTTTGAATGACGACTTTGAATGAACACTTTTGCCAGTTCTCCTGTTTTGTCAGAGTTCTGATTACATTCACATTGCTATGTTTTTAAAGGAATCTAGATATTTTTTAACATTCACTCAATACACTGGGTCTTTACAAAGTGCAGGCCAAGCCATTCCATCAGAAAGTGGTATCAGACAGCTAAACATACCTACGTACATTTGGTAAGCAAATAAATTGCATTTAGTTCAAAGATGAGACAATAATTAATCAGAAGATACCTATAATCTTTATGTACATTTTAATAGTAACAGAATAACTACAGATTAAATAACACTAATTCAATTTAGACCCAACATAGGCTACTACACCTTTAAGAGCTAGAAATTATTTGTACCCCATGTTGTGATTCTCACATTATTCAAAACCCACAATCGAATAAACCGTTCCTGAAGCTCTCTTAACATATAGAAGACCTATTGTACACAAATAATCTGAACTAAAAACGCCACAGTGGAATTTCTGTGGATCCTTGACAATCCCAATCAATATCCAAAGACAGTTTCTTCTGCAAACCCCCACCTCTTCTCTCTTTTGTAGCATCAATGTGAGGATTTATGGTAGGCGACACGGTATTGCAATAGCCTAGTGTGTGGTGCAGGAATAATGACAAGCAAACCTTAGATGCTTCGTGTTCACTATGCACAAAAAAAATAACGGCACCGAGTTGACAAGAACTGTCTGAGAGAACAAGTGTAAAAATGCCCTTAGTTAACGTTAGATAACAAACGCGTAAAGAATACCATGCCGGTCTCAAGACTAATGTACTTTTACCCAAATAACGTAGTTAACATTACCGTTGTTTGCTAACGTTACAAGTGGTAGTAGTTAACTAGCTATAGTAGCCGTTACCTAAGATGAGACCAATGCACACAACTAGTTAACTAGCAACAGTGCAGTGAAAAATACAGCACTTTGCGCGTAGAAGCTAGGCCGCACACCATTGCATGGTTTCACGCGGTTTTGTTCACCAAATAAGGCTATAACGTTACAAATGGGAGAAATATCACGATAAACACAAACTGGTTTGAAAACGTACCCTAAGCATTTGATTATAGCCAAAATGTGATTTCAGGCAGTTCGCCGAAAACGCAGCTTGGATCGATTTACAATGGCTGCCATACTCACTTGATGCAGCTAGCTATGCTAACGTTAGCTACCCGCCTCCCCCGTTCAGCTAGTGAATGAACACCGTTTCCCAGTTGGCCTCAGTCTGCTGCAAATTTTAGTTAAAAAAAAAGCGAGATTCATTTTACGAGTTCATAATTTGTGTTTAATGTTATGCTGTCTTCGTTTCCTTAGCATAGTAACAAGCCGGGCACTCACCTTTTCCACGCTCCCCCCCTTTCCCGTATTGACCTAGCTAGCTGCTCGCACAAGGCAACAGCACGTTTAACATATAACCCAGGGAAGGAAGTACCGCCAACCAGAGAGCGAGTCTCTTTCGGTTTCATGGAGGAGGGATTTCCTGAATAGTAACATACCATTGGTTCCTACAAGCTACGATGCCGGGTGCGTGCACACGTAATCTTCTTCGTCGATGGGGTTTAAAACGGCGGTTAGCATCCAATGTTAATAGGGCATTACCGCCACCAACTGAACGGGGAATTGAATAAGAAAATATATTTTTTAAACATTACGGAAAGGGGGAAAACGACATCATACAAAATTAAACAGGTCAACTAACAAAACCCATCCCACTTATTCAATCACAGTCCACTCCAAAATACATCCTACACAGGCCCAGGGGCCTCCCGAGTGTCTCAGCGGTTTAAGGCACTAGATCTCAGTTCTTGAGGCGTCACTACAGACACCATGGTTCGAATCCAGGCTGTATCACAACCGGCCGTGATTGGGAGTCCCATAGGGTGGGTCACAATATGCCCCAGGGTCGTCCAGGTTTGACAGTAGGCTGTCATTGTGAATAAGAATTAGTTCTTAACTGACTTGCCTAGTTAAATAGTCTTAAAACATGCTTCTTCTGCTCTGCAGACACACACAAAAATCTAAATAAGACCAATTCTTGTGACTCTCACCTTCCAGCCTCCACACATTCCAGATTTTCCTCTAGATATTAAACGGATTTCCTAAGTAGCATTGATCCAAAACCCTCACTCCGACAAAGAACGAATGGTTTCCTATTTTCCACCACAGCTTTACTTCTCTTGTTTCCCCTTTTCTTTGCCACTGTGACCCAGTCATTGTCACTTTTTGTACTATTAACTTCACCCGACTCACTAGAAGTTTCAAACAAGACTTCAGTTGCGTGTACACATCAACATGGTTGGGTAGGGCCTCCCGGGTGGCGCAGTGGTTAAGGGCTGTGCCACCAGAGACCCTGGGTTGGCGCCCATGCCCTGTCGTAACCGGCCGCGACCGGGAGGTCACAATTGGCCTAGCGTCGTCCGGGTTACGGAGGGTTTGGCCGGTAGGGATATCCTTGTCTCATCGCGCACCAGCGACTCCTGTGTCGGTCCTGGCGCAGTGCACACTAACCAAGGTTGCCAGGTGCACGGTGTTTCCTCCGACACATTAGTGCGGCTGGCTTCCGGGTTGGATGCGCGCTGTGTTAAGAAGCAGTGCGGCTTGGTGGGGTTGTGTATCGGAGGACGCATGACTTTCGACGTTCGTCTCTCCCGTGCCCGTACAGGAGTTGTAGCGATGAGACAAGATAGTAGCTACTAACAATTGGATACCACGAAATTGGGGAGAAAAAATGGGTAAAATTAATCTGATTAAATTACTTTTAGATTATTATTTTAGATTACTTATGTTACCAATTGAACCACATCTATTGCAGGATAAATCAATGTTAAAGTTTACATAGCTGACCATATATGGATGTTCAACTTTACTTTATGGGTTGGTAATGTAGGCTTCTTCTAACCCATCGCTTTCTACTACATATTCTACTACATATAATGATACAATTAAATGATATCTTTACATTGAAAACCAAAGTCTATCAGAATTCCAGTCATTCCAATACATGTTATACCCCTTGATCTTCAAGAATAGGACTTGGCAATATGGAAGTATAGATTAGCCAAATTGTTTTACCTGAGCATGAACCCAAAACTAAGGACTTATTAGCCAGCCTTACTCTGTTGTTTATGATTTTGTTGTCATGGAGAACTGATTGGGCTCATTGATTTGAGTTGAAAAATAAATGCTGCACTCATGGAATGGCATGCTTTGAGCACTACTGAAACGTGCTATTTACATGTGAAAAATGAACGTCATGTGCTGCATTTGCTATAGCCCGATTGCTTACCTTTTTGTTGGTGACACTTTGATATCTTGATAATATGCAGCTGTTTAAAGGGCAAATCCACAAATGAAACAATAACTAAACGGTCTCCACAAGTATGTTTTGGTAAAAAGCTGAGGGATGGGCCAGGAGAAATGTTACCACTCATTAATAGACAGAGCTATGGATGCAAGGACTGACTGACTATCCATTACATATTTTTTTTTGTTTTAAAAATGTTATGAGGCTATACATTGTTTGTTAACTTTTACAATGTTTACAAACATTGGAGTAAAACAAGCTTCTATTTAGGGTTCAAAAGTTTTAAAACACCTACTCATTCAATGTTTTTTCTTTATTTTGCTATTTTCTACATTGGTGGTGGTAGTCAAAGTCATTTTAACTTTAATGCAGTTCATTTGTGATGATAACATGAACGTATATTGGGGTTGACATCCATACAAGCAAAATACTCAGATTTATACCATAACATATTGTGAAATACACATAAAAACAATAGCCTAAATGTAGGCAAATTTAGCTGGCAATGAGGATATTCTGGATCTTTCCCCACGCGTTTCCATGGTATTACCATTATTTTGGTCATTCCATAGTCTACAAACTTCAGAGTGTTTTCTTTCCAATGTTACCAATTATATGCATATCCTGGCTTCAGGGCCTGAGCAACAGGCAGTTTACTTTGGGCACATCAGTCAGGCGGAAATTGAGAAAAATAGACCCTATCCTTAATGGTGGATACTCCACGTGTATCCACAGAGTTGGCCAAATCTGCCTTTTTTACCAGGCCCCTGTCATGTGGAATAATCTCCAAGTAACGTTTAATTTGGGTGTTGTTGTCTCTGGGTATCTTCAGGAGAAAAGCTAGGGATTTTTATATTGTTTTAATTGTGTAAAATGTTTTTTCTGTATTGTTCCTAGGGCACATTTGCAAATGAGACCTAGGTCTCAATGTGTTTTTCCCTGGTTAAATAAAATGTAGCACTCCAGGGGGTTGGGTTAAAACGTTTACACAGATCAGACATGAACAGAGTAGGATTAGCTCAGTTTTAAAGGTGTTTATTAAAGTAATAGCTCAAAAGAAAAGAATAGGTCTCCCCCATGAGACCCTCTCCGGGATACCGTCTTCTTGGCTCCGGGTCTTGCTCTATCTTGTGGGGATCAAAAAACTGAACTCACTCCAGTCACCTCTGCAACCGTCTATACGGGAGTCCTTTCTTCCCCCACTCTCTCTCCTGTGTGCTGCCCTTCTGGCAGCTTTTTGGGATAGCTGGTGAGCAATCAGCCCTCGATTACTCACCAACTCCCAATCAGCCCTAATTAGTCCTGGCCGGAGAGCCCGTCGAGTCTTGGCACGTCCAGCAGATGGAGCCATCGCCTCGTGATGTATACTCCGTCTGTCACCAGGCCTCGACAAGTCTCCCTCTGGTGGCTGACCTGCTGTACGCCACAAAAAGTTTATAAAAAATTAAGAATGTAGGGCTGAGTAAGATACTTTAAATGCCACATAGCATCCCAACTTATTCCCATCCTACCACTTCACCCTACAAACCATGCACTGCCCCAAAATATCAGGTCCCACAAAGAGTTTAAAAGCTGTGTGGATTCAAAATCAAATTTTATAGGTTGCATACTCGTAATAGCATATTTTATTGTGGGTGTAGCGAAATGCTTGTGTTCCTAGTTCCAGCAGTGCAGTAATATCTAACAATTCACAACAATACACAGAGCTAAAAGTAAAATAATGGAAATAAAAATATAAATATTAGGATGAGCAATGTCAGAGTCCGGAATATAAATAAACAGTACCAGTCAAAATTTGGACACACCTACTCATTCAAGGGTTTTTATTTATTTTTACTATTTTCTACATTGTAGAATTATAGAGAAGACATCAACACTATGAAATAACACATATGGAATCATGTAGTAACCAAAAAGATTGTTAAACAAATCAAAATATATTTTATATTTGAGATTCTTCAAAGTAGCCACCCTTTGCCTTGATGGCAGCTTTGCACATGCTTTACCATCATCCAGGCGTGATGCTTGGCATTCAGGCCAAAGAGTTCAATCTTGGTTTCACCAGACCAGATACTCTTGTTTCTCATGGTCTTGGAGTCTTCAGGTTTCTTTTGGCTAACTCCAAGCGGGCTGTCATGTACCTTTTACTGAGGAGTGGATTCCATCTGGCCACTATCATAAAGGCCTGATGAGATGATTGTCCTTCTGGAAGGTTCTCCCATCTCCACAGAGCTCTGTCAAAGTTAACATGGGGTTCCTGGTCACCTCCCTGACCAAGGCCCTTCTCCCTGATTGGTCAGTTTGGCCGGGCGACCAGCTCTCGGAAGAGTCTTGGTGTTTCTACGCTTCTTCCATTTAAGAATGATGGAGGCCACTGTGTTCTTGGGGACCTTCAATGCTGCAGAATGTTTCTGTACCCTTCCCCAGATCTGTTCCTCGACACAATCCTGTCTCTGGGCTCTACTTACAATTCCTTCAACCTCATGGCTTGGTGTTTGCTCTGACATGCACTGTCAACTGTGAGACATTATATAGACATGTGTGTGCCTTTCCAAATAATTTCCAATTAATTGAAATTACAACAGGTGTACTCCAATCAAGTTGTAGAAACATCTCAAGGATGATCAATTGAAAGAGGATGCACCTGAGACAATTGTGAGTGTCATAGCAATACTGAATACTGTTTTGTGTGTAGATTAATGAGGAAAATGTTTTATTTAATCCATTTTAGAATAAGGCTGTAACGTAACAAAATGTGGAAAAAGTGAAGGTGTGTGAATACTTTCCGAATGCACTGTACTCCCACAAAGATACACACATAAAACACACACACACACACACATGCATATGGACGCCACACACACATTCACATTAAAAGGTATTTCTGTTTTGTTGTGTGTAGATTGATGAGGAAAATGTTTAATTTAATCCATTTTAGAATAAGGCTGTAACATAACAAAATGTGGAAAAAGTGAAGGTGTGTGAATAGTTTCAGAATGCACTGTACTCCCACACGGATACACACATAAAACACACACACACACACACACACACATGCATATGGACGCCACACACACACACACATTCACATTCCTTCACACTCTTCACATACACTGCTGCTACTGTTTATTATATATGCATAGTCACTTTACCCCTACCCACAGTAAATACATATTACCTCAATTACCTCAAATAATCCGTATCCCTGCACATTGACTCGGTACCGGTACCCCTTGTATGTAGCTTCGTTAATGTTATTTTATTGTGTTACTATTTTTCTTTAGTTTATTTAGACATTTTTTCGTACTTACTTTTTGGAAACTCTGCATGGTTGGATAATGGCCGTAAGTAAACTGTTCGGCGCATGTGAAAAAAAGGTTATTTGATTTGAGTGTTTCTGGGTAAGTCTCTAAGAAACTTCCACACCTGTATTGTACAGCCTTTGCCCATTACTTTTTTCAAAAGTCTTCAAGCTCTGTCAAATTGGTTGTTGATCCTTGCTACACAACCATTTTCAAGGTCTTCCCATCGATTTTCAAGTAGATTTAAGTCAAAACTGTAACTCAGCCACTCAGAAAGATTCTGTCTTTTTGGCAAGCAACTCCAGTGTATATTTGGCCTTGTGTTTTAGGTTATTGTCCTGCTGAAAGGTGAATTCACCACCCAGTGCCTGGTGGAAAGCAGACTGAACCAGGTTTTCCTCTAGGATTTTGCCTGTGCTTAGCTCCACTCCCTTTCCTGAAAGTTCTTAACAATTACAAGCCTACCCTTAACATGATGCAGCCACTACTATGCTTGAAAATATTGAGAGTGGTACTTAGTAATGTGTTGGATTAGATTTGCTCCAAACATAACACTTTGTATTTATGACAAAAAGATAATTACTTTGCAACATCTTTTGCAGATTACTTTAATGCCTTGTTGCATTTTTTTTAAACCTTTATTTAACTAGGTAAGCCAGTTAATTCTTATTTTCAATGATGGCTTAAGGGGTTAACCGCCTTGTTCAGGGGCAGAACGACAGATTTTTACCTTGTCAGCTCAGGGATTCGATCTTGCAACCTATGATGCATGTTTTGGAATATTTGTGTTCTGATTTCTTATTTTCACTTTGTCAATTAAGTTTGTATTTGTGGAGTAACTACAATGTTGTTGATCCATCCTATCCCAGCCATTAAACTCGGTAACTGGTTTAAAATCACCATTGTCATAATGGTGAAATCCCTGAGCAGTTTCCTTCTGCTCTGGCAACTGAGTTAGGACGGACGCCTGTGTCTTTGCAGTGACTGGGTTTATTGATACAAAGTGTAATTAATAGGGATATTCAATGCCTGTTTTTTTACTCATCTGCCAATAGGTGCCCTTGTTTGAGGCATTGGAAAACCTCCCTGGTCTTTTTGGTTGAATCTGTGTTTGAAATTCCCTGCTCGACTGAGGGACCTTACAGATGTATGTGTATGTGTGGGGTACAGAGATGAGGTAGTCATTCAAAAATCATGTTAAACACCATTATTGCACACAGAGTGAGTCCATGCAACTTATTAAGCAACATTTTACTCCTGAACTTATTTAGGCTTGCCATAACAAAGGGGTTGAATACTTATTGACTCAAGAATTCAGCTTTTCATTTTTTTAAATTAATATATATCGAAAAACATAATTCCACTTTGACATTATGTAACACACCTAAATGTGGAAAAAGGGGTGTGAATACTTTCTGAAGGCACTGTATATCAACACCCTTGTCAATTTAACAGGTCCATGTTGCTGCTGTCAGTTGTGAGAAGCACCTTAACCACTGCATTCAATCTGAATCCCAGAATAAATAGGACAGCATTTCACAGGTGAAAAAATGGTAGCAAATACAAAGTACACCACAACACTTAAGCGTGGAACTGAGTCTAGACATTTTAAAATCAGGAGAAGAACAAGTGAAGTAAGCATCCAAATGGGTGAATGTAGGGTGGGTTTATAAAAGTAAGATGGAGAATTCCAAAGTGTCGGAAGTTGAGGGACCATGCGGCATAAAAGGCATAGTGTGGAATAAGGGGTAGCTAGAGAGATGGTTGGCCATAGAATAAACATAAAATGGGGCGCTGATGTGCTTCTACACCCCTTTTTGGTCACAAATATCCGACTCTCGCATGTCCAGTCATACTCGGAGTCTCAGTGTGTGTCACTTGACTTCATTCCGTCTCAGTTGCAGCATTCAAATCGTGGTCATCATGTGTTTGTGAATCACAACATTAAAGAGGATGACTGATCACAGCATTTCCACAAATTGAGCCATACAAAATTCTACTTAAAGAAGCAATCCAGCTATTTTTGAAATGTTCCTGTTGAAAAACAATATCCCATGTATAAATACAGTCATGTACACTCACTTAAGGGTATACAAAAGAAGCTAAATAGTAATAAAAAATTAAAATATAGAAAAACAAGAAAATAGACACAACTGCAAACTTTATGGAGTAGGCCAATCAAGGAGTTGGTTTAATGGTGCCTTGTGATGTCATCGGCTTCCCCCTTGCTTGCAGAAACAACAAAGAAGAATTAGAGAACAAAAGAGGAAATGCCCACTTCCCCACTTGTGCCATGTCTTGAGGATACCTGGTCCACCTATTGAGATGTGCCTTTTGTTAAAGGGGAATTTCACCCTTTCTCTGCTCCAGCATATAGTCATTACTATGTTAAATGTTGTTATCATAAATATCACAATTATCCAAACCACAAGCTAAAACACTGGTAGAGCCAGGAAGTTTCATCTCCCTGTATATTCGTCTGCTCGTAGTGAACCACAAAATCCAGTATTCATAGCGAATGCTGATAACACCCGCAAGGTAGAGGAAACAGGAACTAGAGAAAGACAGGAGCACGGAAAATACGCTGGTAGGCTTGATGAAACTGGCAACAGACAAACAGAAAACACAGGTATAAATACACTGGGGATAATGGGGAAGATGGGCGTCACCTGGAGGGGGGTGGAGACAAACAGTCTGGTTTGCGTAATATTAGGAATTTGAAATGATTTATTCTTTTACTTTTGATACTTAAGTATATTTTAGCAATTACATTTACTTTTGATGCTTAAGTGTATTTAAAACCAAATACTTTTAGACGTTTACTAATGTAGAATTTTACTGGGTGACATTTTCTATTAAGGTATCTTTACTTTTACTCAAGTATGACAATTGGGTCATTTTTTCACCACTGGCTACGGACAACGAACACAATTGCCTTTTATCAATGGCAATTTTAATGCACAGAGATACCGTCATGAGATCCTGAGGTCCATTGTTGTGCCATTCATCTGCCGCGATCACCTCATGTTTCAGTGTAATAATGCACGGCCCCATGCCGTAAGGATCTGTACACAATTCCAGGAAACTGAAAATGTCCCATTCTTCCATGGCCTGCATACTCACCAGACATGTCACCCATTGAGCATGTTTGGGATGCTATGGATCGACATGTACAACAGCGTGTTCCAGTTCCAGCCAATATCCAGCAACTTCTCACATCCACTGAAGAGGAGTGGGACAACATTCCACAGGCCACAATCAACAGCCCGATCAAGCTGCAAAAGGAGCTGCAAACCCTACCTTTTTTAAAGGTACTGTATCTGTGACCAACAGATGTATATCTGTATTCCCAGTCATGTGAAATCCGTAGATTAGGGCCTCATTTATTTATTTAAATTGATTGATTTCTTTATGTGAACTGTAAGTCAGTCAAATCTTTCAAATTGTTGCATGTTGCGTTTATATTTTTGTTCAGTATAGTTGATTTAAAAACCAGTTAATCCAAAAATGGAAGATACATGTTGCAAAATTGCCATTTGAATGTAATATTCTATAGTCCTGTTTTCACATTAGGCAATACACTTGCACTACCCATCAAAATTGACCCATAAAAAATGTAGAAATCAAATTTCCATAATTTCTCTCCCATGTGTGATCAGATGTGTGATCATTGAAAACATCTTTCACATTCATTGATGCAAAAACATATTATTCAGATGTAATTTCAACATAGGTTGCTTGATGTCCTCCTCCATAGAGAGTCCTAATAAAGATCTGCAATTCATTCACACCTGATGTTCTGTGTGTGTTAGGTAGGGGATGGACATTGGAAGACCTGGAGGGGAGGAATCATCACATGCCTGTTCACCATCATCAGTGGCCTGGGCTTTCTCTACCTGCTCCCTCAAAGAAACCTCAGGAGTCAGGATACCCTAGAGACCCACTTATCCACTCCCACGTCATCACGCCGCACTTGACCTTTCTTAAGGCCAGGCACCACTAGCAAAACATTTCAGATTTTGCCATCTGGCAAGCGGTAGCGGTAGCGGAGCGCCAAGTCTAGGACCAAAAGGCTCCTTAACAGCTTCTACCCCCAAGCCACAAGACTGCTGAACAATTAAAAAAATGGCCACCCGGACTATTTAAATTGACTTGCTCTCCCCCTTCCTTTCTTTTTACACTGCTGCTACTCGCTGTTTATTATCTATGCATAGTCACTTTACCCCTACCTACATGTGCAAAATAACTTGACTAAACTGTACCCCGCACATTGACCTTGTTATTGACCTTGTTATTGCTATTTTTATTGTGTTACTTTCTATTTTAATTTGACTATTTTTACTTTAGTTTATTAAGTAATAAAAAAATATATATCTTTCTTGAACTGCATTGTTGATTAAGGGCTTGTAAGTAAGCATTTCAAGGTAAGGCTGTACACCTGTTGTATTCGGAGCATGTGACAAATAACAATTTGATTTGATTTACACCTAGCATACATTTTGTTATTGTTAGCATGTTTCATGTAGAACTTCAACTGCTATTTTTAAAAATCTCCATGTTGAATCATATATCATTCAAAAGCTTGTTTTCCGGAGCATATCGTTAGCTACTCCATACATGGCTATATCTTTTGTAGACGTAGTGCTTCATGCTGAAAGATGAGTAATTTCCTGACATCTGATTGGTTACTGGCATTTAAAGGCCCTTTCCAGCAACCTGATAGGTTAAAATGCCTCACGTGTCGCGCAGCACTTCCTTGTCTGAAAATAACTCCCCATGAAGAATCAATGTAAAGAGAGACAAAATTAGAAAATCTCAAAGAATATACTTAGTTTGTGAATAAGAATAGGCTACCTCAGTAAGTCAATGTGAGAAAAGCAGTGAAAGAAAGAAAATAAACTCAGCAAAAAAAGAAACGTCCCTTTTTGAGGACCCTGTCTTTCAAAGATAATTATTAAAAATCCAAATAACTTCACAGATCTTCATTGTCAAGGGCTTAAACACTGTTTCCCATGCTTGCTCAATGAACCATAAACAATTAATGAACATGCACCTGTGGAACGGTTGTTAAGACACTACTGGCGGTAGGCAATTAAGGTCACAGTTATGAAAACTAAAGAGGCCTATCTACTGACTCCACTGACTCTGACAAACACCAAAAGAAAGATGCCCAGGGTCCCTGCTCATCTGTGTGAACATGCCTTAGGCATGCTGCAAGGAGGCATGAGGACTACAGATGTGGCCAGGGCAATAAATTGCAATGTCCGTACTGTGAGACACCTAAGACAGTGCTACAGAGAGACAGGATGGACAGCTGATCGTCCTCGCAGTGGCAGACCACATGTAACAACACCTGCACAGGATCGGTACATCCGAACATCACACCTGCGGGACAGGTACAGGATGGCAACAACAACTGCCTGAGCTACACCAGGAACACACAATCCCTCCATCAGTGCTCATACTGTCCGCAATAGGTTGAGAGAGGCTGGACTGAGGGCTTGTAGGCCTGCTGTAAGGCAGGTCCTCACCAGAAATCACCGGCAACAACGTCGCCTATGGGAACAAACCCACCGTTACTGGACCAGAAAGGACTGGCAAAAAGTGCTCTTCACGGACAAATCGCGGCATTGTCTCACCAGGGGTGATGGTCGGATTCGCGTTTATCATCGATGGAATGAGCGTTACACCAAGGCGTGTACTCTGGAGCAGGATCGAGGTGGAGGGTCTGTCATGGTCTGGGGCGGTATGTCAGCATCATTGGACTGGGCTTGTTGTCATTGCATGCAATCTCAATGCTGTGCGTTACAGGGCAGACACTGAACACTGGACTGACAATCACCATAGACCCCACCAACCAGGGATTCTGTAATTCTGTTATGATAGAATGTGCACACTGTGAAGGTTATTGTGATGCCTTTAGGAGGAGTGTTTACTCTTCCTCCAGGCTGCAGGAGTGATCCAGGGGAGATGTGGCATTTTATATAAATGTGAGGATGGTTCTTCTAGCCCACGAACTTGGACTTTGTTATGCAAAAAAGAAAATAAGCAATGTCCTAGGGATTCCTTCCTTGCATCTCTGCTCATATCAGAGACATGTCAGGAGAGTGATAGGTAAAATAAAGAGGGAGGGAAGCTCCTTATTGTCAGGTGACTTGCTGTGTATAAATATTTTCCCTTGTTCCAGCAAATGTAATCAAAGTGAATCAACAGAGTGATAGGAAAACATAACTATACAATGAGACTTTCACATAGGCCTATAGTGTCATAGGGGTGTAGCCTACTGTGATTATTTAGAAATTAACTTTAAATAAAGTAAATACATGCTGATGTGCTACTATTTACATAGGATATTTAGTCCTGCAGTTCTGACTATAATGTTGACAGACATAATAAGTACTTTTCCCCTCCATTTTAGTTGCATAGATTCAGAGAGGGCTACATTCAATGGAGAGTGTGGCAAAGCTAATTAGAAGAGCATAAGCAGATATACAGTGCCTTGCGAAAGTATTCGCCCCCCTTGAACTTTGCGACATTTTGCCACATTTCAGGCTTCAAACATAAAGATATAAAACTGTATTTTTTGTGAAGAATCAACAGTAAGTGGGACACAATCATGAAGTGGAACGACATGTATTGGATATTTCAAACTTTTTTAACAAATCAAAAACTGAAAAATTGGGCGTGCAAAATTATTCAGCCCCTTTACTTTCAGTGCAGCAAACTCTCTCCAGAAGTTCAGTGAGGATCTCTGAATGATCCAATGTTGACCTAAATGACTAATGATGATAAATACAATCCACCTGTGTGTAATCAAGTCTCCGTATAAATGCACCTGCACTGTGATAGTCTCGGAGGTCCGTTAAAAGCGCAGAGAGCATCATGAAGAACAAGGAACACACCAGGCAGGTCCGAGATACTGTTGTGAAGAAGTTTAAAGCCGGATTTGGATACAAAAAGATTTCCCAAGCTTTAAACATCCCAAGGAGCACTGTGCAAGCGATAATATTGAAATGGATGGAGTATCAGACCACTGCAAATCTACCAAGACCTGGCCGTCCCTCTAAACTTTCAGCTCATACAAGGAGAAGACTGATCAGAGATGCAGCCAAGAGGCCCATGATCACTCTGGATGAACTGCAGAGATCTACAGCTGAGGTGGGAGACTCTGTCCATAGGACAACAATCAGTCGTATATTGCACAAATCTGGCCTTTATGGAAGAGTGGCAAGAAGAAAGCCATTTCTTAAAGATATCCATAAAAAGTGTCGTTTAAAGTTTGCCACAAGCCACCTGGGAGACACACCAAACATGTGGAAGAAGGTGTTCTGGTCAGATGAAACCAAAATTGAACTTTTTGGCAACAATGCAAAACGTTATGTTTGGCGTAAACGCAACACACTGAACACACCATCCCCACTGTCAAACATGGTGGTGGCAGCATCATGGTTTGGGCCTGCTTTTCTTCAGCAGGGACAGGGAAGATGGTTCAAATTGATGGGAAGATGGATGGAGCCAAATACAGGACCATTCTGGAAGAAAACCTGATGGAGTCTGCAAAAGACCTGAGACTGGGACGGAGATTTGGCTTCCAACAAGACAATGATCCAAAAGATAAAGCAAAATCTACAATGGAATGGTTCAAAAATAAACATATCCAGGTGTTAGAATGGCCAAGTCAAAGTCCAGACCTGAATCCAATCGAGAATCTGTGGAAAGAACTGAAAACTGCTGTTCACAAATGCTCTCCATCCAACCTCACTGAGCTCGAGCTGTTTTGCAAGGAGGAATGGGAAAAAATGTCAGTCTCTCGATGTGCAAAACTGATAGACATACCCCAAGTGACTTACAGCTGTAATCGCAGCAAAAGGTGGCGCTACAAAGTATTAACTTAAGGGGGCTGAATAATTTTGCACGCCCAATTTTTCAGTTTTTGATTTGTTAAAAAAGTTTGAAATATCCAATAAATGTCGTTCCACTTCATGATTGTGTCCCACTTGTTGTTGATTCTTCACAAAAAAATACAGTTTTATATCTTTATGTTTGAAGCCTGAAATGTGGCAAAAGGTCGCAAAGTTCAAGGGGGCCGAATACTTTCGCAAGGCACTGTAGACCCAGACATAGCAGAATTGCTGAGGGAGGATGAGGATGCCATCGTGGAAATTCTTACACACTTACTCGAAGTCAATCTTAAATGAATAATTGTTTATTTGTCAGTGCACTGGAAAGGTTCCAACAAACTTAATGTGCCATAGTGAATGTCTGGCAGAAGCTCTGCCTGGGAAGTCCAGCGGTTGTGTCATGCCCTGACCTTAGTTATCTTTGTTGTTTTCTTTATTATTTTGGTTAGGTCAGGGTGTGACAAGGGTGGTTTGTGTAGTTTTTGTATTGTCTAAGGTTTTTTGTATGTTTATGGGTTTTTTCTAGTCTAGGCGTTTTTATGTCTATGGTTGCCTAGATTGGTTCTCAATCAGAGGCAGCTGTTTATCGTTGTCTCTGATTGGGGACCATATTTAGGTAGCCATATTCCTTGGATTGTTTGTGGGTTATTATGCCTATGTGTAGTTGCATGACAGCACTAGTGGTTATAGCATTATGGTAATTTTGTTAGTTTGTGTAAGTGTTTTTTGTTTTAATAAAATAATGTATTAATCTCAAGCTGCACCTTGGTCTCATTGTTATGACGACTGTGACAGGTTGTATTATATACGGCTATACACAGACAAGTTATATTTGCATGATTTAGCATAATTATTGAATCATTACCGTTTTGTTTCATCCATGTGACAAGACCAATGCTGGTTCATAACATGTGACAGACCAATACCTCACGAGGCTTACTTCGCTAAGATGAGACCTTGAAACTGAGATCTTTCGTTCTTTCTCAAAACAAGATCTGGGTGTACTGAAATTGCAGCTACTGATAGTGAGGATTTGTATGATCAGCCACTTGCATGAACACAGAAATTGGTTATTTAGAACAGCACATAAACAGAACACAGAAATTAGTTATAAGAATTGCACAATCATTAACATTTCCCTTACAATGCCATTATAGTGTCACACCCTGATCTTTCACCTGTCTTTGTGCTTGTCTCCACCCCCCACCAGGTGGCTCCCATCACCCCTCATTGTCCCCTATGTATTTATACCTGTGTTTTCTGTGTCTGTTGCCAGTTCGTTTTGTTCGTCAAGCCTACCAGCAGTTTTCCCCTTGCGCCGGTCTTTTTTAAAATAGTTTCTGTTTTCTAGTTTTCCTGGTTTTGACTGTTCTGTCTGTCCTGAGCCTGCCTGCCGTCCTGTACCTTGCCCCTACCCTGAGACTGCTTGTCGTTCTGTACCTTTTGGACTCTGATCTGGATTATGGACCTCTGCCTGCCCTTAACCTGTCGTTTTGCCTGCCCGCTGTTCTAGTAATAAAATGTTACTTTTACACTGTCTGCAACTGTGTCTTCCCTAAAACGTGGTACAAAGACATTAATGTGTCTTGATGGCACTTGGCACGACAGGATTCACTTCCCAGTAAGGGATAGATGTGTGCATTGTTGCTGGTACCAGCGAGCTCTAGAAAATGGTGAAGATCCACCCAGTCACAAAAACCACGGAGGCCATACATTTTTAATAGTGGTTGCACAGAAAGTGGTGCATGTATATCATAGGATGTCAAATGATAACCTTCTCAAAATAATGTTGCACGGAGGAACCCAGAATGCAAATGAATGTCTGAACTCTGTAGTATGGTCGCAATGCCCCAAAACTGTCTTCATGGGCAAAAGCCGCATTGAGGGAGCCACTGCTATATCAAATCTGATGGACAAATTGTGGTTTGACAGAACTTTGGTGACACTAGAAGCAATCCGAGAGAAGGATTTAAGGTGTGTTGTGAGTGCTGATGCTGCTTCAACGGAGTGTGCCAAGGGTAGGCACAGGTCTCATGACAAGGTCAAGAAAGTAAAGCGGCACCAGCAACCACTCAGAGGGCCTTACATATGGGGCAGGCATAGCTGATTAATGTTCTGCACATTTAAACAGCCAAACAAAAGCATTGTATGTGACATTGAGCAAAGTGATATGAGAATTTGCCCAAAACTGCAGATTTTCTCAACAGACCAGCATTCAAAGCATATGTTATGCTCTATTGCTTGAAACAAATGTATTAAAGGTGCTCATGAATTTGTAAAAGGTATATTGATGTTTATTTGGCAGTTTAGAAGTGATATATGAATAAGATATTAATGTGAGAAATTGTCTATGCTCTATTTATGGCCAGTACATTTTAATTGCATTAGCTTATCTTTAATACAGTTATCTCTATTCCTACAAAATTTCATGAGGCATTCATGATTTGATTTCCTTTATTTATTTGATTGTTTTTTGATTTAGTTGACATTGCCAATATGTGAAATAGAGTAAAAGACATGCATTCACTCTTACAATACTTGACAATGTCGGCTGGTGTCCCGCCCTGGCCTTGGTTATCTTTGTTTTCTATATTATTTTGGTTAGGTCAGGGTGTGACATGGGTGAAATCTTGTCTAGTGGTTTTTGTATGTTTATGGGGCTGTGTCCCTTCTAGGTTTATTGTATGTCTATGGTTGCCTAGATTGGTTCTCAATTAGAGACAGCTGTCTATCGTTGTCTCTGATTGGGAACCATATTTAGGCAGCCATATTCTGTGGGTACTTTGTGGGTGATTGTTTCCTGTCTTTGTGGTCTCTGCACCAGATAGGACAGTTTCGGTTTTGCCACATTTGTTGTTTTTGTGTATTTGTGTAGTGTTCACGTTTTCGTCTTTCATTAAAACATGTTGAGCACGAACTACGCTGCGTATTGGTCCGATCCCTGCTACACCTCAGAAGAAGAGGAGGAAATCAGCCGTGACAGCTGGTTACTTTGAGGGGCTTGTTGACAGTACTTACTGTGGGAATGGCTCCACCTAGTGGGTTTTAATGGTGTCTGACGCTACTTATTTCAATGGGCCAAAATCTGGAGTGGAAAAATTTGTGCTGTAGCTCCACTCAGGATTTTGGTCACTTTAAAATCCACAAGGTCAAACAATTGATTAACTCCTACTGTGATTTATTTGGGATATATGTGCTTTGGTTAAATAGATTCTAGCTAAGTATTCTATCGGATGACTATCCCAGCCTGTACTAGCTAAACAGTCTTGTAGCCTCATGTTTGAATCCGAAAGTTTGCTGTTTTGAATCCCTGAGCTGGCAAGGTGGAAAAATCTACTGTTCTGCCCTTGAGCAAGGCAGTTAACCCCCAACAAAATCTGCTTCCTGGGTGCCAATGACATGGATGTTGGTCATGATCAAGAGTGTGTGTGTGTGTGTGCAACTGGGGCTGAAGTTTTATAAAATATAATTTATGGTTCAGCTGCTATTGGCATAGAGAGACACCCACACCCTATAAGGGCTGGCAAAATCTGGCAGAGAGAGGGGAACAGGACAGGGGGCAGGACAGGGCCTGGAATCAGACTGAGTAATGACGCAGTGAAATGTACCCGGATTCTCTCAGTACGCCAAGACACTTTAAATACACTATGTGACTAAAAGTATGTGGGCACCTGCTCGTCGAACATTGCATTCCAATGTCATGGGCGTTAATATGTTGGTCCCCCCTTTCCTGCTATAACAGCCTTCACTCTTCTTGGAAGGCTTTCCATTAGATGTTAGAACATTGCTGCAGGGACTTCCTTCCATTCAGCCATGAGCATTAGTGAGGTTGGACACTGATGAACCATGAAAAACAGCCCCAGACCGCTATTCCTCCTCCTACAGTTGGTACTATGCAATCGGCAGTGGTGGAAAAAGTTCTCAATTGTCATACTTGAGTAAAAGTAAACATACCTTATTAGAAATTGACTCAAGTAAAAGTGAAAGGCCCCAGTAAAATACTACTTGAGTAAAAGTCCAAAAGTATTTGGTTTTAAATATACTTAAGTATCAAAAGTAAAAGTATAAATCATTTCAATTTCCTTATATTAAGCAAGCCAGATGACACTATTTCCTTTTCTTTTTTTATTGACGGATAGCCAGGGGCACACTCCAACCCTCAGACATAATTTACAAATTAAGCATTTGTGTTTCGTGAGTCTGCCAGATCAGAGACAGTAGAGATGACCAGGGATGTTCTCTTGATAAGTGTAAGAAGTACTTTTGGGTGTCAGGGAAAATGTATGGAGTAAAAACTACATTATTTTCTTTAGGAATGTAGTGAAGTAAAACTAAAAGTTGGCAAAAAACGACTTAAGTAGTACTTTAAAGTTTTTTTTACTTAAGTGCTTTACACCACTGGCATTCGGGCAGGTAGCGTTCACCTAGCATCCACCTAACCCGTATTCGTTGGTCAGACTGCCTGATAGTAAAGCGTGATTCATCACTCTAGAAAACGCGTTTCCATTGCTTCATTGTTCAATACTGGTGAGCTTTACACCACTCCAGCTGACTCTTACCATTGCACATGGTGATCTTAGGCTTGTGAGCTGGTGCTTGGCCATGGAAAACCATTTCATGAAGCTCCCGACGAACAGTTATTGTGCCGACGTTGCTTCCTAAGGCAGTTTGGAACTCAGCAGTGAGTGTTGCAGCTGAGGGCAGGCAATTTTTATGCGCTACGCGCATCAGCAATCTGCGATCCTGTTCTTTGAGCTTGTGTGGCCTATCACTTTGTGGCTGAGCCGTTGTTGCTCCTAGACGTTTCCCTTTAACAATAACAGCACTTACATTTGACCGGAGCAGCTTTAGTAGGGCAGAAATTTCACGAACTGACTTGTTGGTAATGTTGTAGCTCGTTGAATGTCACTGAGCTCCTCAGTAAGGCCATTCTACTGCCAATGTTTGTCAACGGAGATTGCATGGCTGTTTGCTCGATTTTTATACACCTGTCAGCAACAAGTAGGGCTAAAATAGCTGAATCCAGTCATTTGAAGGGGTGTCCACATACATATGTATATATATTGTACGTTACCAAGAACCAAGACTGTATTTCACAACCCTCTATGAAACTGACAAGCAGGGCACGTGACCCCTGAGTAGTCCGGCCCTGCACAGGGCTATGCAACTATATTCTTATGTGGCCAATTTGCATTTTGTTTGTCACTCTCACTCCCTTCTGACATATCTTGTGCGCATCATATAAGGAAACAGAGAGTCCTAGCTTTCAGGAATGGGGTCATAGAAGCTTATAGCCTAAACTGTTCAAATGCTAGAGCCAAATTAAAATAAATTCAACATGCCACATTGGCTTCAGAAAGCACCAGAAACTTGTTTAAGAGAGTGTTTGATTCAAACTGCTCTCTTCTACCATTCCTTGCTGGCAAAGTACCAGGATGTTGTCTCTGGTTTTGAATCTGAATTTGAAAACTGAATCTGAATGCATCTGAGAAGTTGAATAAATTAAACTTTGGTAAACTTGAAATTATGGTTTGTAAACGTGATACATAGACAATTAATGCAATATCTACATAGCCTTGGGAAGTAGGAGTGCTGAGGGTGCTGCAGCACCCCTTGATAAATAAATTATAAAACAAAATTATAATATTATTATTTCTTTAAATCCACAGAAATAGTGAACTAAGCCTTTATTACTCCTCTGCAGAGCAGAGAAAAATACTCTCTAGCATTTTGAAACTGAATATATAAAAATATTACATTTGAATAGTCAATTAAATTAAAGTGTAATGCAATATTGATTCAATTCAGTTTCAAATCATGAAATACAAGTTCAATTGATTAATTCAATGATTACATCTGTGCATTCCACATATTGGGATGAGCACGAACAATGCAATGACACAAACAATTGTGTGTATGTGTATTTTGTGTGTTAATGTATGTGTACAGTATTTAGCAACATGTTTTGTTAGGCAGGCCTCAACAGAAAGGAGTGGTGCTGTGCACAGGGTGTTTTCCACTGCTCTGGGTGAAGGCCTATGTACTGGCTTAGCCTGTGCTTAGTGTTGGGAATGTGGTTGTACCGTATAGGCAGGGCGTGTGTTAGGGGTGACCCCCAGCTCCCATTAGAGCCATGAGGGGTCAGGAGTTATTTCACTCAAGTAGAGAGACATTTGGGTAAACAGTTTTATTCAGCGGACAGTGCAGACTTAGACATTAGCTCTACAGCCTGCATGGAAGGGGGATCTCCTCTGAGTTTAATCACTTATTTAAGCTGAAGGTTAGTGTTATCAACTAGGGTTTCGACCAAGGTTTCAAACCCGGGCCTCCTGAGCACCACAAGGCTGTCTTAGCCCCTTGAGCTAAAACCTAGGCACGTGTCAGGTGAGGTAATTCATCACACCTCTGCATCCCTGGTGCCAGGGTCTTTTGTCGGGTTACTTACAGATGCTCAGACAGGATAGGAAAATATTCTGCCACAGGAACTGGAAATGTGCCAACCCAGTGGTATAAGATACAAAAGTACAGTACGTGTCATCCATGGTCATATACTGTCCACACATCCCTGGTCACATACTGTCCCCGCATCCCTGGTCATATACTGTCCACACATCCCTGGTCACATACTGTCCCCGCATCCCTGGTCATATACTGTCCACACATCCCTGGTCACATACTGTCCCCGCATCCCTGGTCATATACTGTCCACACATCCCTGGTCACATACTGTCCCCGCATCCCTGGTCATATACTGTCCACACATCAATGGTCAACCAACTCTCGCTTAGGGCACCCAAAAGGCTACAGCCAACCCTCCAAGAGTACGTCCTGTACATCACAGGATGTTGGTGGCACCTTAATTGGGGAGGACAGGCTTGTGGTAATGGCTGGAGCGTAATTGTGGAAAGGTATCAAATAAATCAAACACATGATTTCCATGTGTTCGATGCCATTCCATAAGCACTGTTCTAGCCATTATTATGAGCCTTTCTCCCCTCAGCAGCCTTCTGTGCTGTACATACATGTTCAACACATTCTGGGCTGGTGGCTTTGTAGCATGCATTTTTATGCCGAGTAGAACCTACATGATACAGTATACTGTGGTCAATTGAATAACATTTTTGCTGAACATAGGCTTTCTGGGACTGCTTAGCCTGGACTAGATATTAGGGGTAGAAAACAAACAAGACAGTTTAGGTAGGTGGGGGGGAAGTGTTTGGGTTTAATGGTGGACACCCAACCCCTGTGATAAATATAGCCTCCACCTGACCACACAGTACACATGACTGGGCAGGCTCTGGTTTCAATGGGGGTTGACCAAACAGCGATACCCACCACCATGCAAACAAGCACTCCTCTCCCTCCTCACTGTCAACCATATAATAGCACTGATCTTTAAATAGAACTGCGTTCACTAGATGTCTTTAGTAGTCGGTTTATTGGTCTGTTTTCAAAATACAGGTGGGCAAGTTTTGTGGGATTTTATACATAATTTCCCCAAAATGTCATACAGCAGTTAACATGGTGGTGAATAAAATTGTGATCATAAAGATTGTATTTATTGCGGTTTAAAAAAGCTGAAACAACTTGATATGATGTTCAGGATGAGGTGAAGACAGATCTTATTTATTTCTCAAAGGCCCAGTCAAAAGTGTGATTTTCCTGTTTTATTTATATATATATATATATATATATATATATATATATATATATATACACACACACACATACATAGAGTTGAAATGGAAAGTTTACATACACCTTAGCCAAATACATTTAAACTCAGTTTTTCACAATTCCTGACATTTAATCATAATATTCTGACAATAAATCACAAATTCCCTGTTTTAGGTCAGTTAGGGGATTACCACTTTATTTTAAGAATGTAGAGAGAATGATTTATTTCAGCTTTTATTTATTTCATCACATTCCTAGTGGGTCAGAAGTTTACATACACTCAATTAGTATTTGGTAGCATTGACTTTAAATTGTTTAACTTCGGTCAAACGTTTCGGGTAGCCTTCCACAATAAGTTGTTGTGAATTTTGGCCCATTCCTCCTGACAGAGCTAGTGTAACTGAGTCAGGTTTGTAGGCCTCCTTGCTCGCACACGCGTTTTCAGTTCTGCTCACACATTTTCTATGGGATTGAGGTCAGGGCTTTGCGATGGCCACTCCATTACCTTGACTTTGTTGTCCTTAAGCCATTTTGCCACAACTGGCCAAACAGCTCTATTTTTGTTTCAGCAGACCAGATGACATTTCTCCAAAAAGTATGATCTTTGTCCCTATGTGCAGTTGCACACCGTATTCTGGCTTTTTTATGGCGGTTTTGGAGCAGTGGCTTCTTCCTTGCTGAGCAGCCTTTCAGGTTATGTCAATATAAGACTCGCTTTACTGTGGATATAGATACTTTTGTACCTGTTTCCTCCAGCATCTTCACAAGGTCATTTGCTGTTGTTCTGGGATTGATTTTCACTTTTTCCACCAAAGTACGTTCATCTCTAGGAGACAAAACACATCTCCTTCCTTAGCGGTTTGACGGCTGCGTGGTCCCATGGTGTTTATACTTGCGTACTATTGTTTGTACAGATGAACGTGGTACCTTCAGGCATTTAGAAATTGCTCCCAATGATGAACCATTTTTTTTCTGAGGTCTTGGCTGATTTCTTTTGATTTTCGCATGATGTCAAGCAAAGAGGCACTGGGTTTGTATGTAGGCCTTGAAATGCATCCACAGGTACACCTCCAATTGACTCAAATTATGTCAATTAGCCTCTCAGAAGCTTCTAAAGCCATGACATCATTTTCTGGAATTTCCCAATATGTTTAAAGGCACAGTCAACTTAGTGTATGTAAACTTCTGACCCACTGGAATTGTGATACACTGAATTATAATTGAAATAATCTGTCTGTAAACAATTTTTGGGAAAATTACTTGTGTCATGCACAAAGTAGATGTCCTATCTGACTTGCCAAAACTATAATTTGTTAACAAGAAATTTGTGGAGTGGTTGAAAAACTAGTTTTAATGACTCCAACCTAAGTGTATGTAAACTTCCGACTTCAACTGTATATAGGTCCTGGATGGCAGGAAGCTTTTCCCCAGTGATGTACTGGGCTGTACGCACTACCCTTTGTAGTGATTTATGGTCAGATGCCAAGCAGTTGCCATAACAGGCGGTGATGCCAGGTGGTACATTTGCTAAAAGATCAATAATAAGAGATTTCATAAACTCTCTGCCAATAACAGCTATTTTTCAGTTTTCCCCTTCCCACAGACCGTTCCCCGAAAGTCCACGTTAAATTATTGCTTGAGAAATGTAAGTAATTCCACAAGAGGAAGGATCAGGGTAGGATTATGCTATTGGAAATGTTATGGGGAATCATAATGGAGCCCTCTTTGTTGGATGAGTAACCCCCTCCACAACCCTGCTCCTTTGCCTCCCACCTTAAGCACTGAGCCAGAAGTTGAAACACCTTATGTTATGTTCAGTCGTGGCCAAAAGTTTTGAGAATGACACAAATAATAATTTTCACAAAGTCTGCTGCCTCAGTGTCTTTAGATATTTTTGTCAGATGTTACTATGGAATACTGAAGTATAGTTACAAGCATTTCATAAGTGTCAAAGGCTTTTATTGACAATTACATTAAGTTGACCCAAAAAGTCAATATTTGCAGTGTTGACCCTTCTTTTTCAAGACCTCTGCAATCCGCCCTGGCATGCTGTCAATTAACTTCTGTGCCACATCCTGACTGATGGCAGCCCATTCTTGCATAATCAATGCTTGGAGTTTGTCAGAATTTGTTGGTTTTTGTTTGTCCACCTGCCTCTTGATCATTGACCACAAGTTCTCAATGGGATTAAGGTCTGGGGAGTTTCCTGGCTATGGACCCAAAATATCAATGTTTTGTTCCCTGAGCCACCTAGTTATCACTTTTGCCATATGGCAAGGTGCTCCATCATGTTGGAAAAGGAATTGTTTGTCACCAAACTGTTCCTGGATGGTTGGGAGAAGTTGCTCTCGGAGGATGTGTTGGTACCATTCTTTATCCATGACTGTGTTCGCAAAATTGTGAGTGAGCCCATTCCCTTGGTTGAGAAGCAACACCATACATGAATGGTCTCAGGATGATTTACTGTTGGCATGACACAGGACTGATGGTAGGGCTCACCTTGTCTTCTCCGGGCATGCTTTTTTTCCGGATGCCCCAAACAATCGGAAAGGGGATTCATCAGAGAAAATGACTTTACCCCAGTCCTCAGCAGTCCAATCCCTATACCTTTTGCAGAATATCAGTCTGTCCCTGATGTTTTTCCTGGAGAGAAGTGGCTTCTTTGCTGCCCTTCTTGACACCAGGCCATCCTCCAAAAGTCTTCGCCTCACTGTGCGTGCAGATGGACTCACACCTGCCTGCTGCCATTTCTGAGCAAGCTCTGTACTGGTGGTGCCCCGATCTCGCAGCTGAACTAACTTTAGGAGATGGTCCTGGCACTTGCTGGACTTTCTTGGGCTCCCTGAAGCCTTCTTCACAACAATTGAACTGCTCTCCTTGAAGTTCTTGATGATCCAATAAATAGTTGATTTAGGTGCAATCTTACTGGCAGCAATGTCCTAGCCTGTGCCTTGCCTTTTTGTGCAAAGCAATGATGACGGCACGTGTTTCCTTGCAGGTAACCATGGTTGACAGAGGAAGAATAATGATTCCAAGCACCACCATCCTTTTGAAGCTTCCAGTCTGTTATTCAAACTCAATCAGCATGACAGAGTGATCTCCAGCCTTGTCCTTGTCAACACTCACACCTGTGTTAACGAGAGAATCACTGACATGATGTCAGCTGGTCCTTTTGTGGCAGGGCTGAAATGCAGTGGGAATGTTTTTGGGGGATTCAGTTCATTTGCATGGCAAAGAGGGACTTTGCAATTCATTTCAATTAATCTGATCACTCTTCATAACGTTCTGGAGTATATGCAAATTGCCATCATACAAACTGAAACAGCAGACTTTGAAAATTAATATTTTTGTCATTCTCAAAACTTTTGGACACGACTGTATGCCTATGTAGTGTTCAGAATCAGGTTTCAAAAGGCTAGAAGTATTTCTGGCAGCTGCAGCTTGGCGCCATGCTGTTCTGACATGGGTTGTAAAGTTGACATGGCTACCTCCTCCAAAGGGTCAAGTTGTATGGATTCCAAGCCTCTCGGCCTTCGTCAGAGCTTCTGTGATATGTTTTATTTTTCACCCTTTAGTAGACATCTGAGTCACAACATTTGATCAAACATAACAATATGGATTTAATCATATAGTACATTTAAGGCGGCAGGTATCCTAGTGGTTAGAGCGTTGGACTAGTAACTGGAATGTTGCAAGTTCAAACCCCCGAGCTGACAAGGTAAAAATCTGTTGTTCTGCTCCTGAACAGGCAGTTAACCCACTGTTCCTAGGCCATCATTAAAAATAAGAATTTGTTCTTAAATGACTTGCCTAGTTAAATAAAGGTACAATTTTAAAACATTGTTTAAAGTGTACTGTCACATCTACTCTCCTTCGGCGTTCGACGTCGCTGGTTTACTAAAAAACGGTCCTGGCATTCATCGGAGTGGGAGCTGTCACCTCTCACTCTGCCTGCCCTGTAAGAAGCTGAGCCCCTGGTTTGTAGGGCTGTTCAAGTTTCTCTGGAGGGTCAACGAGGTGACGTATAGGTCACATTAACTCCCGTTCCTCCCCTCCGGCAGTCGACATTGCCTGTTTACTAACCATCGGTCCTGGCATTCATCATTCATCATTAGGTACACATGGACTCCATCACTTCACTGATTACCTCCCCTACATCGGTCACTCCCTTAGTTCTATGCCCCAGGCAGTATTGACTATGTGTTTCATGTCTATGCGCTACTCATGTTTGTTATATTGTTCTACATTCCGTTTTATTTTTATTAAACTCACCACCTGCACTTGCTTTCCTACTCCCGGCATAAACTGTACGTAACATGTACATAGATGACAGTAACGTGGTTCAGGTATTTCCTAACAGGGAATATTATTGTCTGTGACATTAATGGAACTCATGTCCATGCTTGGGCCACTACTGTTCCTGATATACAGTGCATTCGGAAAGTATTCAGACCCCTTGACTTTTTCACATATTGTTACAATACAGCCTTATTCTAAAAAAAAATGTTTTTTTAAATCCTCAACAATCTACACACTATACCCGATAATGACAAAGCAAAACCAGGTTTTTGACATGTTTGCAAATGTATAAATAATAAAATACTGAAATATCATATTTACATAAGTATTCAGACCCTTTACTCAGTACTTTGTTGAAGCACCTTCAGCAGCGATTACAGCCTCGAGTCTTCTTGGGTATATGCTACAAGCTTGGCACATCTGTATTTGCGGAGTTTCTCCCATTCTTCTCTGAAGATCCTCTCAAGCTATGTCAGGTTGGTTGGGGAGCGTCGTTGCTCAGCTATTTTCAGGGATGCCCAGAGATGTTTGATCGGGTTCAAGCCTGTGGCCGGGTCACTCAAGGACATTCAGAGCCCTGTCCCGAAGCCACTCCTGTGTTGTCTTGGCTGTGTGCTTAGGGTTGATGTCTTGCTGGAAGCTGAACCTTTGCCCCAGTGTGAGGTCCTGATTGCTCTAGAAAAGGTTTTCATCAAGGATCTCTCTGTACTTTGATCCTTTCAAGGGAAAGCCCTTGATCCTGACTAGTCTCCCAGAAAAACATCCCAACGCATGGTACTGCCACCACCGTGCTTCAATGTAGGGATGGCTCTGCATCTGTCCTCGTGCTCCTAGACCTGAGTGCTGCTTTTCCGACAGAGATGGCCATTGATCACTATGCAGTTTTTGTTTTTTTACGTGTTATTTCTTACATTAGTACCCCAGGTCATCTTAGGTTTCATTACATACAGTCGGAAGAACTACTGAATATAAGATTCTCACCATCAGGCCTGAATATGTTTTCCGCGAGATCCTGTGTTCTGCCTTACAAACAGGAAACGGAATGGATCAGTTCGTCTCCAAGAAAACGACTCCGAGAGGGAAACTATTCTCATTCTCCCGAGCATTCTTCTTGCCAATGTCCATTCTCTTGACAACAAGGTTGATGAAATCACAAGTCCAGAGGGACATCAGGACTGCAATGTTCTCTAACCTGGCACGCGCACCACTGGCATTCTTCTTGAAGGTCTCTCCTATCAGCCAACGGGTTTCTACGCAGCACCGACAGAAACAAACATCTTTCTGGTAAGAAGAGCGGCGTATGCCTCAGACTAACAAGACATGGTGATGAAGGAAACATACAGTCAAATCCTTCTGTTCACCTGATTTAGAATTCCTCACAATCAAATGTAGACCTGTGTATCTTCCAAGAGAATTCTCTTCGATTATAATCACAGCCGGATATATCCCCCCAAGCAGACACATCGATGGCTCTGAACCTTTATTTAACTCTTTGCAAACTGGCCATTTATCCGGAGGCTGCATTCATGATGTTTTAACAAAGCTTGAAAACAAGACTCCCTAAATTTTATCAGCATGTTGATTGCGCAACCAGGATGGAAAAACCTTGGATCATTGTTACCTAACTTCTATAAGGCCCTGCCCCGCCTGGGAAAGCTGACCACGACTCCATTTTGGAGTCCCTGCCTACAGGCAGAAACTTAAACAAGATCATGCTGAGGTCTGTCCAACGCTGGTCAGACCAAGCTGACTCCACACTCCAAGACTGAGGAATGAGCAGCTGAAAATATTGACCGTCGCTTGATTCCGAGGTTCATTAGAATTGAGGTGGATGATAGCCGATAAAAACATTCCCAAACCAGAAACTGGATTGATGGCAGCATTCGCGTGAAACTGAAAGAACCACTGCTTTTAATCAGGGCAAGGTGTCTGGTAACATGTCCGAATATAAACAATGCCACCTGGTCATCAGAAGGGAAAAGGGAAGATTAATGGCTGCCCAAGAGATGTTTGATCACGGTTCAAGCCTGTGTCTTGCTCCCAGGGTCACTCAAGGACATTCAGAGCCCTGTGCCCAGCAGGCTATTAAACAAGCTAAGTCGAAGCTCAATTCAATGGCTCAGACACAAGAGGCAGGGCTCGCATCTCTGCATCTCTGCATGTCTGCCCGCTTTGAGGACAATACCCAGACATGCCACCTCAGAGCTGCGGCCCAACCAGCTGGCCGGCTGTGTGTTTACGGACATATTCAATCAATCCCTATACCAGTCTGCTGTTCCCACATGCTTCAAGAGGGCCACCATTGTTCCTGTTCCCAAGAAAGCTAAGGTAACTGAGCCCGACTCCGCCCGTGCACTCACTTCCGTCATCATGAAGTGCTTTGAGAGACTAGTCAAGGACCATATCACCTCCATTGACACCCTAGACCCACTCCAATTTGCTTACCCCAAATAGGTCCACAGCTGCAATCTCAACCACACTGCACACTGCCCTAACCCACCTGGACAAGAGGAATCCTGTGAGAATGCTGTTCATCGACTGCTCGGCATTCAACACCATAGTACCCTCCAACATCATCAAGCTCGAGACCCTGGGTCTCGACCCCGCCCTGTGCAACTGGGTACTGTCCTGACGGGCAACATCCCCAGGTGGTGAGGGTAGGCAACACATCTCCTCCCGCTGATCCTCAACACGGGGCCCCAAGCGTGCGCTGAGCCCTCTCCTGTACTCCCTGTTCACCCACGACTCATCTCGCACGCCTCCAACTCAATCATCAAGTTTGCGGACGACACAACAGTGGTAGGCTTGATTACCAACAACGACGCCTGTGCCAGTTAAAAATAACCCACACTACAACTCATCCAGAGATGATTGTGGACTTCAGGAAACAGCAGAGGGAACACCCCCTATCCACATCTGGAACAGTGTGGAGAGGGTCAAGTTTTAAGTTCCTTCCATAGTTCTCTCAAACTGAATTGTCACCACACTGACAGCTCCTCCGCTCTCTCCTTCAACCTCACTGGAAATTCCAGTTGTCAAAAAGCACTCACAACTCCAGATGCACAAAACTAAGGAGATGATTTGTGGACTTCAGGAAACAGCAGAGGAACACCCCCTATCACATCGATGGAACAGTAGTGGAAGACCATGGTGCTTGCCTATCGGAGCATGGCGGGCTGTATCACCGCCTGGGAACTGCTCCGCCCTCAACCGTAAGGCTCTCCAGAGGGTAGTGAGGTCTGATCACCGGGGCAAACTACCTGCCCTCCAGGACACCTAACCACCCGATGTTACAGGAAGGCCATAAAGATCATCAAGGACATCAACCACCCGAACCACTGCCTGTTCACCCCGCTATCATCCAGAAGGCGAGGTCAGTACAGGTGCATCAAAGCTGGGACTGAGAGACTGAAAAACAGCTTCTATCTCAAGGCTATCAGACTGTTAAACAGCCACACTGGAGTTGGGTCATTGACACTGACCCAACTCCAGCCACTTTAATAATGGGAATTGATGGGAAATGATGTAAATATATCACTAGCCACTTTAAACAATGCTACCTTATATAATGTTACTTACCCTACATTATTCATCTCATATGCATACGTATATACTGTACTCTACATCATCGACTGCATCCTTATGTAATACATGTATCACTAGCCACTTTAACTATGCCACTTTGTTTACTTTGTCTCATACTCATCTCATATGTATATACTGTAATACCATCTACTGTATGCTGCTCTGTACCATCACTCAATAATCCTTATGTACATATTCTTTATCCCCTTACACTGTGTATAAGACAGTAGTTTTAGAATTGTTAGTTAGATTACTTGTTGGTTATCACTGCATTGTCGGAACTAGAAGCACAAGCATTTCGCTACACTCGCATTAACATCTGCTAACCATGTGTATGTGACAAATAAAATTTGATTTGATTTGATTTGCTTTTGATACCATTGATCACCACACTCTCTGAGAGATTGGAAACCAAAATTGGTCTACACGGACAAGTTCTGGCCTGGTTTAGATCTTATCTGTCGGAAAGATATCAGTTCGTCTCTGTAGATGGTTTGTCCTCTGACAAATCAACTGTAAATGTCGGTGTTCCTCAAGGCTCCGTTTTAGGACCACTATTGTTTTCACTATATATTTTACCTCTTGGTGATGTCATCGGAAACATAATGTTAACTTTCACTGCTATGTGGACGACACACAACTGTACATTTCGATGAAACATGGTGAAGCCCCAAAATTGTCTTCCTTTTAGGCCTGTGTTTCAGACATAAGGAAGTGGATGGTGGAAAATGTTCTACTTTTAAAGTCGGACAAAACAGAGATGCTTGTTCTAGGTCCAAAGACACAAAGATATCTTCTGTTGAATCTGACAATTAATCTTGATGGTTGTACTGTCAGGGTTGTTGAAGGATGAGGTGCAGCGTTGTGAGCGTACATTTTCTTTATTAACTTGTTATGGCTGCAATCCCGATATCGGGATAAGTGTCATCAACAACCGCTGAATAGCATAGCGCTACATTCAATAAATATTACGACAAATATTTATATTCATGAAATCACAAGTGCAATATAAGAAACACAGCTTAGCCTTTTGTTAATCCACCTGTCGTGTCTGATTTTGAAATTATGCTTTTCAGCGAAAGCAATCCAAGCGTTTGTGTAAGTTTATCGATCGCACTATAAAACATTAAGTACACTTAGCATCAGGAAGCTTGGTCACGAAAATCAGAAAAGCAATCAAATTAATCGTTTACCTTTGATCTTCGGATGTTTTCACTCACGAGACTCCCATGTACACAACAAATGTTCCATTTGTTCCATAAAGATAATTTTTATATCCAAAATACCTCAATTTGTTGGCCGCGTTATGTTCAGAAATCCACAGGAAAGAGCAGTCATGACAACGCAGACGAAAATTCCAAATAGTTTCCATAATGTTCACAGAAACATGTCAAACGTTTTTTATAATCAATCCTCAGGTTGTTTTTAAAATATATAATCGATAATATATTAACCGCAAATGTCTTTCACAGTAGGAGAGGGGAAAACAATGGCTGTCCAAATTCTGTTGCGCGAGCAAAACTCATTTGACCACTTGACGCGATGTTATCGTTCTGGATCATTTAAAAAAATAAAAATAAAAGCCTGAAACTATGTCTGAAGACTGTTGACACCTTGAGGAAGCGATAGGAAAAGGAATCTGGTTCATATCCCTTTAAATCCAGCAAAAGGAGGCTATGGAACATGGAGTTTTCAAAATAGAAGCTACTTCCTGTTTTGATTTTCCTCAGGGTTTCGCCTGCAATATCAGTTCTGTTATACTCACAGACAATATTTTGACAGTTTTAGAAACTTTAGAGTGTTTTCTATCCAATACTAATAATATGCATATATTAGCAACTGAGACTGAGGAGCTTGCCCTTTACAAAGGGCACCTTTTCATCCAAACTACTCAATACTGCCCCTGCAGCCATATAAAGTTAACTCAAAATGATGCCAAACAAAACAATAAATACTACAAAACCAAACCGTGAAGCTCAAAGGCTAGGGACATAAAAAGGATCTCTAAGGTCAGGGCGTGACAGTACCCCCCCCAAAAAAGGTGCGGACTCCGGCCGCAAAACCTGAACCTGAGGGTCTGGGTGGGCATCTATCCGCGGCGGCGGCTCAGGTGGGAGACACAGACCCCGATCCACCACTGGCTCACCCCACTTTGGTGGCACCTCTGGTGCGGGGACCCTCACTGCCGACCCCGGACTGGGGACCCTCGTAGCGGGCCCCGGACTGGGCGCCCTCGTAGCGGGCCCAGGACTGGAGGCCGTCGTCTCTGGAGGCTCCGGACTGGAGAGCGTCGCTGGAAGCTCCGGACTGAAGGGCGCCTCCGGACTGGAGGGCGACTCTGGAGGGACCGGGCTGGAAGCCGTCTCTGGAGGCTCCGGGCTGGGCGCAGGCACAGGACTCACCAGGGTGGGGAGACACACAGGAGACCTGGCTCTGGGAGCAGGCACAGGACTCACCAGGCTGGGGAGACATACAGGAGGCCTCTTCCTTGGCCGAGGCACCGGATACACTGGGCCATTGAGGCGCACTGGCGGTCTCGTGCGCAGAGCTGGCACCACCCGTTCTGGCTGGATGCCCGCTTCCACCCGGCAAATGCGGGACGCTGGCACTGAGCACACCGGCCCGTGAATGCTCATCCTCGGCACAGTGAGCATCACCCCATAGCACGTGGCCTGACCAGTCACATGTTCGCCACGGTAAGCACGGGGAGTTGGCTCAGGTCTCCAACCTGACTCCGCCACACTCCCCTTGTGCCCCCCCCCAAAACAAAATTCTGGGGGTTGCCTCTCGGGCTTCCTTGCCAGCCGTGTTCCCTCATAATGTTGCCACTCCGCCTTAGCTGCCTCCAGTTCCTCCCGTGGACGGCGATACTCCCCAGCCTGCCTCCAGGGTCCCTTACCATCCAGGATCACCTCCCATGTCCAGGAGTCCTCTTTACCGCGCTGTTTGGTCCTGTCGTGGTGGGAGGTTCTGTTACAGCTGTTGAAGGATGAGGACCAAGGTGCAGCGTGGTGAGCGCACATTTAGATTATTAACTCAAAATGACGCCAAACAAAACAATAAACACTACAAAACCAAACCGTGAAGCTCAAAGGCTATGTGCCCTAAACAAAGTCAACTTCCCACAAACACAGGTGGGAAGAAGGGTACCTAAGTATGGTTCCCAATCAGCGACAACGATAGACAGCTGTCCCTGATTGAGAACCATACCCGGCCAAAACATAGAAATAGAAAATCATAGAAACACAAAACATAGAATGCCCACCCCAACTCACGCCCTGACCAAACCAAAATAGACATAAAAAGGATCTCTAAGGTCAGGGCGTGACATGTACAGTCATCTCAAATAAAACTGTGAAGGACCTTGGCGTTACTCTGGGACCTGATCTCTTTTTTGACGAACATATCAAGACTGTTTCAAGGACAGCTTTTTTCCATCTATGTAACATTGCAAAAATCAGAAGGGTGTGGGCTGGGGTGAATTTAAGTATGCTTTCTCTAATTCTCTCCCTCTCTTTTTCTCTCTCTCTTTTTCTCTCTGAGGGCCTGAGCCCTAGGACCATGGCTCAGGACTACCTGGCCTGATGACTCCTTGCTGCCCCCAGTCCACCTGGTCGTGCTGCTGCTCCAGTTTCAACTGTTCTGCCTGCGGCTATGGAACCCTTACCTGTTCACCGGACGTGCTACCTTGTTCCAGACCTGCTGTTTTAAACTCTCTAGAGACAGCAGGAGTGGAAGAGATACTCTGAATGATCGGCTATGAAAAGCCAACTAACATCTACTCCTGGTGTTGACCTGTTGCACCGTCTACAACCACTGTGATTATTATTATCTGACCCTGCTTGTCATCTATGAACATTTGAACATCTTGGCCATGTTCTGTTATAATCTCCACCCGGCCCAGCCAGAAGAGGACTGGCCACCCCTCATAGCCTGGTTCCTCTCTAGGTTTCTTCCTAGGTTCCGGCCTTTGAGGGAGTTTTTCCTAGCCATTGTGCTTCTACACCTGCATTGCTTGCTATTTGGGGTTTTAGGCTGGGTTTCTGAACAGCACGTTGTGACATCAGCTGATGTAAATAAATTTGATTGATTGATTTATACTGTATCTACAACATTACATGAAATAACATTTCTAACCAAATTTGGCTATTCACATCCCTTGGTCAGTTTGCCTTGCACTAGCTTCTATAGGATAGGGGGCAGCATTTGGAATTTTGGATGAAAAGCATACCCAATTTCAACTGCCTGCTACACATCCCCAGAAGATAAGATATGCATATTATTAGTAGATTTGGGCCGGAAGTTGAACAGAATTTTGACAACATTCAAGTTTGTGCTCAAATGAGAGGGACCGTTAGCCAACGTTAGCCAGTTAGTTTGGGTGATTGACTGCCGTTGTGTGGTCAGAACACTCGGATCCTTGGCGAAAGTTTCCCATGTGCGCTCTGAACATTTCCCAACAGCGAAACGCTCAAAAATGTACAAACAGACAATCTGACAACGCTCTGTAAAATTATGAATGCCCAGAACGCACTCTGAGCGCACTCCAGATTGAATTTGGGAACACACCCTTTATGACCATATTATGACAGGTTATGACAGGTTATGTCAGCTGTTGTGTGAGACATATTATTGTCATAACGTGTTATGACACTGGGTGTCAACTAAAGTGTTGCCAAAGTATCTGCAGTCTATGTGTTGAGGTGGTCGGAATATGAGGTGAGAGGGTTTCCATATCCTGTGTAGTCATAGTGCTTTCGTAGCTTCTGGAGTGTAAAGTTCTGTCGGTTCACATGCATCATACAGTATAACGGCCCTCCATTGCATAGCTGTTCCAGCTCAGATCTGGGCAGCTGTAGTGTGTGAAATGTTTGCAGCTGCAATATCAGGAGACCGAGAGACATTCTCAGACACTGCTACTTGCCTCAACCTACAGCTCGACTAATGATTATGGGGAAGAAACACACTCAAAAAACACAGGCCCATTACTGCACTGCTGAGGTTATCACTATCAAGTTATAAGTTAAGTGTTGTCTGCCCATGCCAGCCCAGTAGACTCATTCCAATTTCATAATGCAACAACATCTTTAATTTAGAAAGTATATCCATTGCAAAAATCTGGATGGTCAGCTTTAATCAGAGCGACATTTAAAGATGCAGTAAGTCATGTCAGAAGGTAGCAGATTCTTTACTTAGCATCAACAGCTGCAAATTCCAATGAACCTACATCACGTTTTGAATTTCACTTTCCTTGCTTTGTCTGACAACACTACTATGAGCCTAGCAAATAGGTTTTGTGGGTCAGAGTGCAGTATTTATTTAGTTTCATACACCAAACGTTTGCATGTTTTGCTCACTGGGTTTAGTCACAGAGGGAGCAAGGTTGCCCTGACAAAATCCCATGATTGGTGAATCTGTTCGGAATTAACAGCTAGAGCGACAGCTAAAATGGCTTGAAAAAATATGATTTCAGCTAATAAGGAGAAGTATCTAACAAAATAACAACATTATGACATTCACTAATCATAAACTATTTACATATAATAGACATTTCGGTACATATAATTTACAATTTGTGGACAAAATTCTTACTTACTCAGTCTTTAAGAGTGCTGATGAGTGATGACTGTTTAGGAATGTGTGGGAATGGGCATGGGGAGGCCAGCAAGGGGTGGGTGGCGGGAACTGGGAAAGAGCCCAATTTGGTCATCAGCTGTTGATGGTGAACATGCAGGAGACGACTGTGTAACAAGAGAAAGGGTTTTGATTCAGGGCAAGAGCATCGTGACCAGCCCACACCCTCCATATCCGCTCACGGTGGTAGTGGAGGGAGGGGTAGAAAACATGCGAACGCAATCATTTAAGCACACTTCAACAAAACAACACCGAGCTGTGCATGAGGGCCTCCGCTGACCCGCTGACCCACTGCTAAATAGCTAACAAAATGGCTACCCAGACTATATGCATTGACGTTTCAATTGTATTTTTGGACTGACTCTACAAACACTCACACACTCCCACTCCATCACACACCCACATAACACATTCATACTGAGTCTACACACATGCACACATACAATCATCACATACACTGCTGCTACTCTGATTATCATATACTCTGATGCCTTACCCCTATACATATAGTATATAGGGGTCTATTTTAACAAACCTAACGCAATGGTAAATCTATGCGCCGGCGGTTTCGCTATAGGTTATGGGGTGTGTCAGAAATATTTGTAATATTTTCACTATCACAATTATCAGCCCACTTGCTGCCGTTGGCGCGAAAGGGCTGTGAGTGTGCCCCTCACTGGCCCATCAGAATCTCAGGCATGAGTGGAATAGTGTGAGACATTTAAGAGAAAGACTGACCTTGGTTCAAATAGTATTTGTTTTCTTTCAATTACTTTAAAACTGCACTTAAATTAGCTTGCCTGGCACAATTGAACCAATGGAATTCATGGGTTTTACGTTGCATCACAATATTGTTATGACGATTTTCTTGAGCACTCCTGCCCGACTGAGCATTTTACTTAAATAATTTTCAGGTTGTGCTGATAAAGATTTAGTCCAAAGTTCATCATAGTGGCTTGGAAACATGATGCCATTTCAAAAGGAGGCAAATAATTAGCAGGAAAATCTTTTGTCATCATTGTGATTGACTTTAGACGCACTATAAGTTTTTCTAGCTACAGTAGCTAAGATTGAGGGGACAGCACCATATTTTAGCTAGCTAATGTTAGCATTTCTAGCTATTTTTGACAAACTTTGCAAGCTAATGGCAACATGAACATCTCTCTAGAGTACATTTTACAATATCATAATGATAGCAGTTATGTAGAAATGTAAATGTTTTTCCACACCACTATAGTTTAATTTAGATTAAACAGTTATCAGCCACCATTTAGAATCACTGGGCACCACTAATTCTCCGGCAAAACTATGGCTGAGGCATCTTTAGAACATTCATAATAATGGCATGAAGTGAACGAGTGACAGAGGTTCAACCCATGAATAGCCCCAAAAGCGATCTGGCCCTCCAGAGAGGCGCAATCAAACACTCTTTGCTGGAAACAAAAAAACAATACTAATTGAACGCAGGTCTATTTCCAACATGATGAATTTAGCATTTTAGGATCATCAGCGATGGGCCTGCCTCCGTCCCTCAACAGACACATGTCCCCGCCCCCATGATTTGCTTCCAACGCTGCCAAAATGTTCTTTATGCAAATACTCTGTCTGGATGAAAACCTAACGATGAGCAAACTAGATATGCTGTTCAAAGTGTCTGCATGCGAATAGGAAAGACTAGCCGCACGCACGCACACGCACACGAGAGGCCTGCATTGATATAAGGTGGTAATAAAGAGAACCAAATTCATATCATTCACTTGACATGTCAATAACATGCATTACACATGCATTACTAATTCACATGTAATAAGCTAAACACGTTAGAAGAGAAACCTACAAAAGGAAAAACAGTAGCGTTCATGGGGTAACTAACACCCTTGCATTTCGTGAAGTAACACCCGTACTTATCTTTTTTTTTCTACCTGCATTGGCTTTGCTGATAGCTACTTTATTGAAGACAAATGTACTTACCATGACTGAGATATGGGGTTGTCCCACCTAGCTATCTTAAGATAAATGTACTAACTCGAAGTAGCTCTAGATAAGAGTGTGTGCTAAATGACTAAAATGTAAATGTATAGGACGCCATGTGAAAAGGGAAAAGAATACCAGCTTTTTGAAACCCTTAGGCTACTCCTGACAAGGAAGGATCCCTGCTATTCATGGCATGGCTGGAAAAGCGTTGCTCAGTTTTTTGTTGTTGTTACTTACTACTCCCAGTCCACTCCATTCAAATAAACCCTCCCACCATCATGATGTCCCATGGAAAGACTATCGCAAAAGAGTCGATTCCTCATCTCCTTGACTTTTGACTCGACTAGTCTACTCCCATTTTATAAAAAAATAAATAAATTGCCGCTAAAATCAATTATTCTAGGATTGTGTTAGATACATACACCTACGATACAATAGCATGTTTCTGAATTAAAGAGCAGCTACCAGCTGTCCTTTTATTGTGTTTTAATCTTTTCATGCATGTTCCAAATATCTCTAATGGTCCCCCTACATTAATTTTTTATGCACTTGATATCAGAGTGTTCCAAAATGGGATTTTTACGCAACAGGACAGTTCATCCACGCTAACCTCCTTCCCCAAGCACTTCCCAATTGTTTCTGCAAATCAAGTCTGCAGAAATTTGCACATCTCCTGTCAAAACAGGACCTGCACACAAGTGTTCACATTTTCCATCTGGTGACCGCATCGCATTCATTGTTGTTTTCATTATTACATGATAATAACTTTGGAAATGTGTGCGTTTATGTCAAAGTAAGTGCCTTATTACATTATAATAGTTTCTGTATGTCGTGTTATGCCATTTCTACTGTAGCTCACTGTATGTATGGAGTATAATATATTTGTGTGTATTCCTTATAACCGCAGACACTCGCATTCATTGTTGTTTTCATTATTACATGATAATAACTTTGGAAATGTGTGCGTTTATGTCAAAGTAAGTGCCTTATTACATTATAATAGTTTCTGTATGTCGTGTTATGCCATTTCTACTGTAGCTCACTGTATGTATGGAGTATAATATATTTGTGTGTATTCCTTATAACCGCAGACACTCGAGGTAACGTTACTAATTTCATATAACCTTTATGGCATTATATTCAATCGTGCTTATGTAGCTAGCTACATTCTTCTATTAGCTCTGTAAAACAATGCTAATTGCATCAGAGAAGTATTAGCTTGTGTTTTATTTTGAAGCTACCTTGGCCTTATGACCATGGTTTGTTTTCATTTGGCCTATTTAGCATAGCTTTGTTCTGCCCTGCCCTGCCCTTGTGGAGCTCAACAGTTACTGTTTCTTACTGTTATAACTCATTAGTGATTTTGTCAATGCTATATATTATTTTTTATAGCAGTTATGTTACTTTTTTGTAATCTTGTTTTATTGCTATATCCTGATATTGTATTCTAATTACTAATAATTCCTCTTTATTCTGTACTTTCAGAAACCATACACACAAACAGTATTTGCCAATATCATAACTGGAGCTGGACACCTTTTGAGCTGAGGATTGAGGCCAACTGTAATAAAGCCTGTGTGTAGCTGGTGTAGAGGAGTCAGGCGTATTTACTCAAAATTGCACAAATACAACACAAAAATGTCAGAGCCCACAATAACGTGACGTATTACAAAACAAACAATCACTCACAAACAAACAGAGGGTTAAATAATGAACAAGTAATTGGGGAATTGAAACAAGGTGTGCAAGACAAAGACAAAACAAATGGAAAATGAAAAGTAGATCTGCGATGGCTAGAAGGCCGGTGAAGTCGAGCACCAAATCCTGCCCGAACAAGGAGAGGGACCGACTTCGGCGGAAGTCGTGACACCAGCTTTTGTTTGGTAGCGTACACTCCTTAACTGTTGTACTGGATGAAAACACAGCAATAAAACACATAGGCCGATAGGTAATAGTCATCTATTTATTGAAGTATTGATGATGGTTGAACAACAACAACAAAAACTTGTTTACTAGAGGGAAAAAATGGAATATGCAAAACCCATATTTCATATTCATGCAGTGATTGAACAACAACTGCATTCCCCCCCACACATCTAAAGGCATAGTATCATGGCAGATCACCTGTCAGGTCAGTCAGTCAGTAATTGCTACAGATAAGTTCAATAGCGCTGGAGCATATGATACTCCCCAAAGCATGGTGAAACACATAGAGGTGTGTCATAAGCTAAACACATGTACTTTGTCAACCTCCTCTGCTTCCTTCTCCTGGTGCCATTTAGGCAGACTTTGCAGTGCCTCCGTGTGCGACTACCTTGAGCAGCAGTTTGAGGGACTTTGCAGGGAAAATGCCGTGCAGTGAGGCATAGGGGATTGTCTGCAGCAGGACAACCCCCAGTGGATGGGCGCAGAGGGGTGTGGTGCTTCTCCAGAAGCTCTCTCATGAGGTTCTCTCTCTACTTTTGGTAGGTAATGACTTTACCTATGAGGGAGTAGGGAGGAAGAGGGAAGGGAGATGATGATGAGGCAGTGGGTAGGTGGGTGAGATATTGTCACTATAATTGCATAATGGGACCTTATGTGACTTGTATGTGAGCTGTACGTCCAATTACAAAAAATACCTTTTTCAGTAATCATCTCACCTGTCACATGGCCGTAAATTATGTGGCCATTGAGGGCAGCAGTGTCGATCAGATGGAAAAATATCTTCTTATACCACTTGGTAGTTCTCCGAGTGCATTCCAAAATATGTTTTCTTTTGGTCCTTTGCTGTTGTTCTGGGATTGATTTGCACTTTTCGCACCAAAGTACGTTCATCTCTAGGAGACAGAATGCGTCTCCTTCCTGAGCGGTATGACGGCTGCGTGGTCCTATGGTGTTTATACTTGCGTACAATGGTTTGTACAGATGAACGTTGAACCTTCAAGCATTTGGAAATTACTCCCAAGGATGAACCAGACTTGTGGAGGTCTACAATGTTTTTTCTGAGGTCTTGGCTGATTTATTTTGATTTTCCCATGATGTCAAGCAAAGAGTCACTGAGTTTGAAGGTAGGCCTTGAAATACATCCACAGGTACACCTCCAATTGACAAAACATATGTCAGTTAGCCTATCAGAAGCTTTTAAAGCCAAAGACATAATTTTCTGGCATTTCCCAAGCTGTTTAAAGGCACAAGCAGCTTAGTGTATGTAAACTTCTGATCCACTGGAATTGTGAAACAGTGAATTATAAGTGAAATAATCTGTCAGTAAACAATTGTTGTAAAATTTACTTGTGTCACACAAAGTAGATGTCCTAACCGACTTGCCAAAACTATAGTTTGTTAAAACTTCTCTGGGATAGGTGGCAGTATTTTCACGTCCGGATGAAAAGCGTGTCCAAAGTAAACTGCCTGCTACTCAGGCCCAGAAGCTAAGATGTGCATATTATTAGTAGATTTGGATAGAAAACACTCTGAAGTTTCTAAAACTGTTCGAATCATATCTGGGAGTATAACATAACTTATTTGGCAGGCGAAACCCCGAGGACAAACCGTTCAGATTTTGTTTTTTTAGGTCACTCTCTTTTCAAAGTTTTCATTGGGAATCCAGATTTCTAAGATACTTTCTTGCAGTTCCTATCGCTTCCACTGGATGTCAACAGTCTTTAGAAATTGGCTGAGGTTTTTCCTTTGAGAAATGAAGAAGTAGCACTGTTCAGAACGAGGGTAGAGAGAAGTGTACTCTTTGTTAGAGGCACGTGACCTGAAAAGCACGCTCCACTTTGTTTTCCTCCGGTATTGAACACAGTTAATCCAGTCTTAAATTTTATTGATTATTTACGTTAAAAAATACCGAAAGTTGTATTAGGAAAGTAGTTTGAAATGTTTGGACAAAGCTTACAGGTAACTTATGATACATTTTGTAGTCATGTTGCGCGAGTTGGAACCGGTGTTTTTCTGGATCAAATGCGCCAAATAGATGGACATTTTGGATATATATCGATGGAATTAATCGAACAAAAGGACCATTTGTGATGATTATAGGATATATTGGAGTGCCAACAGAAGAAGCTCGTCAAAGGTAAGGCATGAATTACATCTTTATTTCTGCGTTTTGTGTCGCGCCTTGAGGGTTGAAATATGATTGTCTGTGTTTGTTTGCTGGGGTGCTGTCCTCAGATAATAGCATTGTTTGCTTTCGCAGTAAAGCCTTTTTGAAATCTGACATGTTGGCTGGATTCACAACAAGTGTAGCTTTAATCTGGTTTATTGCATGTGTGATTTCATGAAAGTTTAATTTTTATAGTAATTTATTTGAATTTGGCGCTCTGCATTTTCACTGGATGTTGGCCAGGGAGGTTTAACATATCCCGGAGAGGTTTAATGTGATGACCCTCCCACTCTGTCTGCCATATTCTCTCTTTGTTCTTGTTTCCTTATTAGGATGCCGGTGGGCGGAGTTGGGAGGGTCGTCAGCTACATGGGAAACACCTGGGCCCGGTGTGTCCCAGGATAAATACACCACTTCCCCATTCATGGAGGAGACTCTCTCCATGCAGACACCTTTCTAGATTTTCTTGTGTTTCTTGGTGGCCTTTTGGTTGTTTGCTTTGGCACCTTTCAACACCCTGCATTATCACATTCATGCATGCAAAACACTCACTTACACTACTGATTACTGATTACACACACCAGTGTATATTGTACTTAGTTACTTATTTAATACATATATTTTTTTTTACTCCTTATCTCCATGTTGTCTCACTTTTGTTACGGGCTTTGAGCCGGTTCGTGACACAAGTTTTAATGACTCCAACATAAGTGTATGTAAACTTCCGACTTCAACTGTATATACTGTATTTTATACCATATATTGCATCTTGCCTATGCCGCTCTGTCATTGCTCATCCATATATTTCTATGTATATATTCTTATTCCATTCCTTTACTTAGATTTGTGTGTATTGAGTAGTTGTTGTGGAATGTTTAGATTATATGTTAGATATTGCTGCACTGTCGGAACTAGAAGCACAAGCATTTTCGCTACACTCGCAATAACATCTCCTAACCATGTGTGTGACCAATAAAATTGGATTTGATTTGAACAACATTTTCAGTCTGAAAGATGAGTGGATAAACAGGTTTATGTCAATCCCTGCATGTTTTTTTCAAGTTTCATGGAATGTAAGCCTACATAGAACACCACACATTGGCTGCTACTGTAGGTGTAACCGATGTGAAATGGCTAGCTAGTTAGCGGTGGTGCGCGCTAATAGCGTTTCAATCGGTGACATCACTTGCTCTGAGACCTTGAAGTAGTGGTTCTCCTTGCAGATGGGTAACGATGCTTCGTGGGTGACTGTTGTTGATGTGTGCAGAGGGTCCCTAGTTTGAGCCGGGTAGGGGCGAGGGGACGGACTAAAGTTATACTGTTACATTGATGCTGTTGACCCGGGTTCACTGGTTGCTGCGGAAAAGGAGGAGGTCAAAAGGGGGGTGAGTGTAACCGATGTGAAATGGCTAGCTAGTTAGCGGTGGTGCGCACTAATAGCGTTTTAATCGGTGATGTCACTCGCTCTGAGACCTTGAAGTAGTGGTTCCCCTTGCTCTGCAAGGGCTGCGTCTTTTGTGGAGCGGTGGGTAACGATGCTTCGTGGGTGTCTGTTGTTGATGTGTGCAGAGGGTCCCCGGGTAGGGGCGAGGGGACGGACTAAAGTTATACTGTTTCATAGGCTGAATGATCTAGCAGCAATTTCCATGTTAAAATATTACGAGATGCATTTTTTCAATTGTTTTTGATGGTAGGCCACTCTGTTAGGCCTACATTATGATCAAATAGCAATAGCCTACTTGACCACTGTTAAAACTATCTTAAAGCGGATGCAGCTTTAGTGTTCACTGTAAATGCGAGCTGGAAGTTGGACAGAAATTTCACAACTGTTCAAGTTTACACTCAGCAGACCTGAAATTTGCTCAGTGATGAAAACATTTGAGGGAATGTTAGCCAATGTTAGCCAGTTAGCTTGGATGCTTGAATGCCGTTTTGTGGTTAGAACGCTCGGATCAACCCTACTCCTCGGCCAGGGTGTCCAGTGTATGCTCTGAACGCACTCTGGCACTCCAAATTACATTTTGAAAACCCTTTATGACCATATTATGACAGGTTATAACAAGTTATGTCACCTGTTATGACATATTATGACATGGTTATGACCATGCCATAATATGTTATGACACTGGGTGTCAACTAAAGTGTTACCAAAGTATCTGCAGTCTATGTATTGAGGTGGTCGGACTATATTTGCAGCCTGAGCTGAGGGGTTTCCATATCCTGTGTGTAGTGCTTTCGTAGCGTCTGTAGCGTGAAGGTCTGTCGGTTCACATGCATCATACAGTATATAACGGCCCTCCATTGCATAGCTGTTCCAGCTCAGATCTGGGCGGCTGTAGTGTGTGAAATGTTTGCAGCTGCAATACCAGGAGACCTAGAGACATTCTCAGACACTGCTACTTGCCTCGACCTACAGCTCGACTAATGATTATGGGAAGAAACTCACTCAAAACACACAGGCCTATTACTGCACTGCTGAGATTATCACTATCAAGTTGTAAATTAACAGTGTTGTCTGCCCATGCCAGCCCAGTAGACTCATTCCAATTTCATAATGCAACATCAACACAATCTTTCATTTAGAAATTGCAAAAATCTGGATGGTCAGCTTTAATCAGAGCGACATTTAAAGATGCAGTAAGTCATGTCAGAAGCTGCAAATTCCAATAAATTCCAGCTCTCCAGCTGCAAATTCCAGCTGCAAATTCCAATAAAACTACATCACGTTTTGAATTTCACTTTCCTTTCTTTGTCTAACACTACCTTTAATCTAGCAAATAAGTTTTGTGTATCAGAGTGCAGAATTTATTTAGCTTCATTGTACAGACGTTTGCATGTTTCTATCACGTTTCAAGTAAGACCAAAATGCAGACTGTGTCGAATTAACAATATTTATTTGTCACGCCCTGACCTGAGAGAGCCATTTTATGTGTCTATTTTGGTTTGGTCAGGGTGTGATTTGGGTGGGCATTCTATGTTCAGTTTTCTAGGTTTTTGTGCTTCCATGTTTTGGCTGGGTATGGTTCTCAATCAGGGACAGCTGTCTATCGTTGTCTCTGATTGAGAATCATACTTAGGCAGCCTTCTTTCGCTGTTGTATTTGTGGGTAGGTGACTTTGTTAGAGGAATTATAGCCAAAGTTAAGCTTCATGGTCGTTTCCTTGTTTTGTTGGCTACATTTTCTATAAATAACAGGAATATGCACGCTCTCCACGCTGCATTTTGGTCCACTTCTTACGATGCCCGTGACATTATTACAGCAAAAGGAGCAGGCAAACGACAGGTCAAGGCAGGCAGGGGTCGATAATCCAGAGTCGTGGGGGACACTACGGCAGGCAGGCTAATGGTCAGGGTAGGCAGAAAGGTGAAAACCAGGAAAACTAGAAAACAGGAACAAACAAGAGACAGGAGCAGAGGGAAAAATGCTGGTAGGCTTGACGAAACAAAACCAGCTGGCAACAGACAAACAGAGAACACAGGTATAAATACACAGGGGATAATGGGGAAGATGGACGACACCTGGAGGGGGGTGGAGACAAGCACAAGGACAGATGAAACAGATCAGGGCGTGACAGTTTCACTCACTGGGTTTAGCCACAGAGGGAGCAAGGTTGTCCTGGCAAGTGCAGGGGGGTTGCCTAGCAATACGTGCCTCAGAGGGAATCAACTTCTGCATTGTGTGACAAATTCCCATGATTTGTGAATCTGTTCTGAATTAACAGCTAGAGCCACAGCTAAAATGGCTTTGAAAAAATACGACTTCAGCTAATAAGAAGTATCTAACAAAATAACAACATTATGTCATTCACTAATCATAAACTATTTACATTTCAGTGCATTTGTGGACATAATTCTTACTTACTCAACCTTTAAGAGTGCTGATGAGTGATTATTGTCTTGGGATGTTGGGGAATGGGCATGGGGAGGCCTGCAAGGGGGTTGGTGGCAGGAGTTGGGAAAGAGACTCATTTGGTCAGCCCCCTGTTGAAGGTGAAAATGCAGGAGACAGCTGTGTAACAAGAGACAGGGTTTTGATTCAAGGCAAGGGCACCGTGACCAGCCCACACTCCCCCTCCATGTCCGCTCACAGTGGGTCGGGGTTCAGTGTATGAGGTTGGGACTGGGGTGAGGGTAGACATAGTGTGTGCAGGTTGGGCTGCACGCTGCTGCCATTGCCAATTGGCACAGACTGGCAGGGTTGGGCTGCCTGTCTCCCCAAGGCACTTCACCTACATTGGACTTTCTCTGCCTCAGTGTTGGTCTCCTCTTTCTTTGTCCAGGCCCTGTAACCCTGCTGCAAATAGACCAAGCAGTATGTTCTGACAGGAGGACGACAATGATGCTGCCAATGGTGCTGTCGGACATTTCAAGATGTTACGTTTAATCACTGACCTTTCACCTTTGAAACAAAGACAGTATTGTCAAGATTAGAAACGTTATTATTAGACACGTTAGCTAGCTCATCTAGCTAAATTGGTTGAAGAATTGTTCTGACTAGAAAACTCTAGAACGGAATTATTTATGCACACTTCAACAAAAACAACACTGAGCTGTGCATGAGGACTGGGTGAGAGCATCTTGACTGGCAGCATCACTGCTTGGTATGTCAACTATACCGCCCTCGGGCACATGGCGCTATAGAGGGTGGTGCGGACAGCCCAGTACATCACAAGGGCCGAGATCCATGCCATCCAGACCTCTATGTCAGGCAGTGTGAAAGGAAGGACCGGAAAATTGTTAAAGACTCCAGCCAACTAAGCCATAGACTGTTCTCTCTGCTTCTGCACGACATGTGGTACCAGAGCAACAGGTCTGACACCAACAGGCTCCTGTACAGCTTCTATTTCCAAGCCATAAGACTGATCTGATAAATATCTAACAAAATGGCTACAGGGACTATATGCATTGACCCTTTAATTTTATTTTTGGACTGACTCTATAAACACTCACAGAACTCTACACACTCCCACTGACACACCAACAGAGCACACTCACACACATACACTTAATTTGCTCACACACACATAACATGCACACACATTCATACAATCATCATATCCGCTGCTGCTACTCTGATTATCATATACTCTGATGCCATACCATTATCTAGCGTGTCCTGCGTTGCATATAATCTGACTGAGCATACAAGTATCTAAGTATCTGACTGAGCGGTGGTAGGCAGAAGCAGGCGCTTAAACATTCATTCAAACAGCACTTTAGTGCGTTTTGCCAGCAGCTCTTCGTTGTGCGTCAAGCATTGCGCTGTTTATGACTTCAAGCCTATCAACTCCCGAGATGAGGCTGGTGTAACCAAAGTGAAATGGCTAGGTAGTTTGCGCGCGCTAATAGCGTTTCAAACTTCACTCGCTCTGAGCCTTGGGGTGGTTGTTTCCCTTGATCTGCATGGGTAACGCTGCTTCGATGGTGGCTGTTGTCGTTGTGTTGCTGGTTCGAGCCCAGGGAGGTGCGAGGAGAGGGACGGAAGCTATACTGTTACACTGGCAATACAAAGGTGCCTATAAGAACATCCAATAGTCAAAGGTTAATGAAATACAAATGGTATAGAGGGTCAGTTTGCCAAACTCAGGGCTATAATCGCTGCCAACGAAGTACTGAGTAAAGTACTGAATTCTGAATTCTTATGTCAATGTGATATTTCAGTATATCAATTTTAGGATAACGTTTAGAATAAGGTAACAAAATGTAACGACAAAATTTGGAAATAGTCAAGGGGTATGAAAACTTTACGAATGCACTGTACTCCTCTCAAACTTGATATTTCAATAAAGCTTTGGGGATTAAGATTTATTTCCAAGTGGTCTCAGGAGCCTTTATCGACAGTCTTTTTAAATTGATTTATTTAGAATTTTTACCCCCTTTTCTCCCCAATTTCGTGGTATCCAATTGTTAGTAGTTACGATCTTGTCTCATCGCTACAATTCCCGTAAGGGCTCGGGAGAGACGAAGGTCGAAAGCCATGCGTCCTCCGAAACACAACCCACCAAGTCGCACTGATCCTTCACAAAGCGCGCATCCAACCTGGAAGCCAGCCGCACTAATGTGTCGGAGGAAACACTGTGCACCTGGCGACCTGGTTAGCATGCACTGCGCCCGGCCCGCCACAGGAGTCGCTGGTGCGCAATGACACAAGGATATCCCTACCGGCCAAACCCTCCCTAACCTCCCTAACCCAGACGACGCTAGGCCAATTGTGCGTCGCCTCACGGACCGTCGCAGTTCTTCTTATTTCTATTTCTTGTGTTTTTGTTCTACTTTACTTTTTTTGTATAGTACTACTGATATTGATTACTGTATTGTTGGTAAAGAGCTTACAAAAAAGGCATTTTACTGTACTTGTGCACGTGACAAAACTCAAAACTCATATTTATGACGTCAACAACTAGGAAATACAACATCCAGAGGAGCACTATGGCTGAGGCATCTTTAGAACATTCATAATAATGGCATGAATTGACTGAGTGACGGAGGTGCAAACCATGAATAGCCCCAAAAGTGAAAAACATGCCCATCTGGCCCTCCAGATAGGCTCAATCAAACACTCTTTGCTGCAAAGAAAACAAATACTAATGGAACGCAGGTCTGCTTCCCACACGATGGATTTAGCATTTGATATTATACGCCAATCTATTTTCATGCCTCAAATGTGTATTCACTTGAATTCTTATCCCTTGATGCTTGTCTCGTCGTGAACGGCAATGCCGCCTAAAACACGTCCTCCTTGGTATTCGAATGGTATTTCCTCACATGAATACGGGAAAGCCAACAGCAGAGAAAGGGAGACCAGCATATTCATTTTAGTAAGTGAGGCAGATTACATTGGGTCTCTTCTAACATATCACCGGAAAGACTTCCCTGACAGACATGACCGTCAGGATATGGATCTTCCAATCTTTCTTTGACAGCACCTTTAGTCATACAGTGGCCATAAAGAAGCCCAGAACAAGACTGGGTCAGAGTAGACTTTGTTTGAAAGTTTTCATTGTCCCTTTGCTTTCTTTTTACAGTGAAGCATGGTGGTGACGGTATCATGTTGTGGTGAGGTTTATCATTGGCAGGGACTTGGAAACAAGCCCAGACTTGAACCCAATCGAACATCTCTGGAGAGACCTTAACATTGCTGTGCAGTAACGCTCCCCATCAAACCTGTGCTTGAGAGGATTTGCAGAGAAGAATGGGAGAAACTCCCCAAATGCAGTTTGCCAAGCTCAGGGCTATAATCGCTGCCAAAGGTGCTTCAACAAAGTACTGAGTAAGGGGTCTGAATTTCGTTGGAATCAATTATTGTAGGATAGTGTTAGATACATATATCTATAATACAATAGCATGTTTCTGAATTAAAGAGCAGCTACCAGCTGTCCTTTTATTGTGTTTTAAATGAATGTTTTAAAAAAGCAGCTAAGCTGACGTATTGATTAGCCTTGATTATTTTAGTTTTGGAGTTGGAGTCAAGAGAGTCAATTCCAATTACTCTGTTAGCAGGAGTCGGGAGTCGACTGCAAAAATCTTGGATGGAATCCAAAAAACACCAGATCCCCTCCACAGGCACTATGGCAGGGGGACAGTGGAGGGGTGGGAGGGGTTCAGAGGGTGAGTGTGCAGCTGCAGCCTCGTCTTGGATGACTAAGATGTAAATCCAGTCTTTCCGTAAAGTAAACTGTGTATCAGAGACCGGCTTGGGCCAATGAGAGACCGGAATGCAGTAAAATGGGCAGCCAATGGCTGCGTGTCTGCCCGGTATATAAGCTGAGGGCAAGGACCTTCAGAGTTGGGTGACCTCTATATTTTGGCTCTGGTGAACAGGATCTGATCCCAAGGACTGTTACTTTTTTTCTTGTCTGGTGTGCAGGTAACTCAATGTTGCGCTTTGTATGAATAGCTAAAGCTTTGGGAGGCCAGGTTGGTGGTTTTGATTAGTTGGACTTGGAAAAGCTTCTGAGCAAAACATTTTTGGGGGGGAGAATAGGTTTACAACATGTAATTTTAGAGTTAGCTAAATAATTTTTTTGGGGGAAGTGCTTTACCTCTCCTGCACATGTAGCTACTTTTCTTTTGTCTTTCTTTTGTCTTTTAATTGTCATCATACTTTTAAAAAATGAATAGGCTTAACGATGCAAAATCAATAATGTAAATGTACATATGGGGCATTCTGGAAAGGTTTCAGATCAGTAGAATATTTGACAGCATATTTTAGTAGGAGTCTGATTCTCTTGGCTCGTTTGACAAAGACCGATTTGTTTTGAAAAAATTAAGTTGTGAAGTTGTGAACTGTTTTATAAGGTTTTATAAGGTTTGTTTCAGCAAATGGTTCTCTAGTGTGGATACTGAGGTAAATAAGTAAGTGTCTCACAATCCGATACAGTATGAGGCGTCTAAACATCTCTGGAACAGGTGTAAAAAAAAAAATGTCTAGCAGTTGCTTTCAGACAGTTACTGTAACAGTCACATCCTTTTAATTGCCTTTGGACATGGGTATGTGATGCAACAACTGTGTCAATACTTACGGCCAGATGTCCCAGCATCGTCCGGGTTATAGGGGAGGGTTTGGCCGACCGGGATGTCCTTGTCCCATCGCGCTCTAACGACTCCTTGTGACATGCCAGCTTGCAAGCTGTCTTCGGTTGCCAGTTGTACGGTGTGTCCTCTGACACATTGGTGCTGCTGGCTTCTGGGTTAAGCGACCAGTGTGTCAAGAAGCAGTGCAGCTTGGCAGGGTCGTGTTTCGGGGGATGCATGGCTCTCGACCTTCACCTCTCCTGAGTCCGTATCGGAGTTGCAGCGATGTGACAAGACTGTAACTACCAATTGGATATCACGAAAATGGGGTAAAAGTTTAATAAAATAATAAGAAAGAAATACAATTTGTGAATTGGTAAATGACCTATCAAGTATAGTGAATACAATTCAATTAATGAGTTGGTCTTTAAAATCAATTGACCCTTGTGTTAAGAACTATAAAAAACAAGAGGGTCTGGAAAGGGTAATGGCACGACAGCCAGTTGGTCTCTCTGATGGATAGGACCCAACGTGTTGAGTGATCGCACTGTAGGGTATGGGGCTATATTGTGAGGGGGGGGGGGGTCTCTTTACGTGAGTGGACGGTGTGGAAATATGTTCCATACATAAGGGAGGAAGGTAATATAGGTTAGGGGTGGAATGTTAGAGGTTGGGGTGAGGGTGTTTAAATATATCCCAACAAATGTGCTTCTCCCGCTTATCTATTCCAAACAGAATCATGACACAGTGGACGGGGACATTGACTGACGTTTGTAACTAGGATATGGGGTATACACACCAATAAGAGTTTTTGCAGCCGTTTTACTGAGTATCCCCCAGTAATCTTTTAAATGTTGGCCGTCTTTTACATTAAACGTCTTTTAAAGTAAGTTTCGCTGGGCCTGAGACAGAGCACTCCTTATAGACTCTACTCCACTGTCAGTGTCAGGGAACTTCATTTCAGATAATATTAGTATTAATATTAGGTTTTGTGCGTTGTTTTCTGTGCAAATAGACATTAAAGATCTAAAGATTTCCTATTTTCTTTCTCCCCTGCAGTGTTAAACACAATCATGCCTTTCGGTAACACCCACAACAACTTCAAACTCAACTTTAAAGTTGAGGAGGAGTACCCTGACCTCACAAAGCACAACAACCACATGGCCAAGGTGCTGACCAAGGACATGTACGCCAAGCTGAGGGACAAGCAGACCCCCTCCGGCTTCACCCTGGATGACGTTATCCAGACCGGTGTTGACAACCCTGGTGAGTGACATACATTTCCCACACACCCCAGAGGATAGTCACTAACCGCCGCAAACACACAATACACCCCTGTCAAAGATAAAGCTGAGCAGGTATCAAAACCCGACAACAGTCTGCACAACCAAGTTAGGGCTCTAAGAATCAATCGATTGTAATACCATTGCAATTAAAACATGTAAAAATAATACATGCTATTTAGCAGATGCTTATATCCCATTTACAGTCAAGACATACTAATTCCACAACCATACATGATACTAGATTTGCAGGTTACCTTATTCAATATTCAGCATACATTTCACATGTATTCAATATGCAGCATACACCACAGAGTGGTATATTAGTACTCTGTAGACCTGCTGGCTTCTTACAGCCACTTCTCTCTCTGTCTTCAGGTCACCCCTTCATCATGACCGTTGGCTGCGTGGCTGGTGATGAGGAGTCCTACGAGGTCTTCAAGGATCTGTTGGACCCCATCATCTCAGACCGTCATAGTGGATACAAGCCCACAGACAAGCACAAGACCGACCTGAACTTCGAGAACCTGAAGGTAGGGCTTTGTATACATTTGTTGGACATGTTTTCTTGGTTTCATTCTCGATTAAGTGTAGAATGGAAAGATGGCAAAAGGTATCTCTGCAGCACATAGGAGGTTGGGAATCACAGACTTGTTGAAATGTTCAGGTCTAAAACTCAGTTGTGACCTTGTTTCTGTGTAGGGAGGTGATGACCTGGACCCAAACTACGTCCTGTCCAGCCGTGTGCGTACCGGCCGCAGCATCAAGGGATACACCCTGCCCCCCCACAACAGCCGTGGCGAGCGCAGAGCAGTGGAGAGACTGTCTGTCGAGGGTGAGCCACCCAGCTATCAATAGCTACATATGCATCCATAGGATTGTTCATGAAGCTAGGCAGTAAAACTAACAAAAGGGTATTTATCGGAAATTGAGATCCGAATTCTTAATTAATTGGAAATGGAGGTCAAAAGTGAATCCTTAGTTGCAATGACTTGTGCATGGTGTCAAATAACTCCATGCAGGAGATACCATGTTAAGAGTGAGGGGAAACTGAGGGTTTTTCTGTCTCTCCAGCCCTGGACACCCTGGATGGTGAGTTCAAGGGAAAGTACTACCCCCTGAATAAGATGACCGATGCCGAGCAGGAGCAGCTGATCGCCGACCACTTCTTGTTTGATAAGCCCGTCTCCCCCCTGCTGCTGGGCGCTGGTATGGCCCGTGACTGGCCCGACGCAAGAGGAATCTGGTGAGTAACCCGAGCACAGGCCCACACCAAAACAATACTGTTTGTGGAACCAGATGGTGTATTGTGCAGAACATCCCACAATGTATCGTGGTGATGTGTCATGTGAAACCCTGTCCCTCCTTTCTGAAGGCACAACGATGCCAAAAGCTTCTTGGTCTGGGTGAATGAGGAGGATCACCTGCGTGTCATCTCCATGGAGAAGGGTGGCAACATGAAGGAGGTCTTCAGACGCTTCTGCGTTGGTCTGAAAAGGGTACGTTCTTGTACTCAAACCATTTTGATATGGCCCAAAAATACCCCTAAAACAATGGAAATACATGAAACCGCAGAGAGACAAAGACAACAATGTTGATATAGGGTTGTTTCTCTTACCTGACAGATTGAGGAGACTTTCAAAAAGCACAACCATGGCTTCATGTGGAACGAGCATCTCGGCTATGTGCTGACCTGCCCATCCAACCTGGGAACCGGCCTGCGTGGTGGAGTGCACGTCAAGCTGCCCAAGCTGAGCACACACGCCAAGTTCGAGGAGATCCTGGGCAGGCTGCGTCTGCAGAAGCGTGGCACAGGTACACACACGCACAACAAAAAAACACATCCAGAACAGCTGCTGATATATTCAACTCTAATTCGTCACAGATCACAGCTGTCTTCCCTTTCACAACAAAACATGTAAAAGGAACAGAGATTAGCATGAGCGAAAGCTATTATGAAAGAGCCATGTCCCACAGCTGTTAAGACATCTATTCATTGAGTCTGTATTTTGTTGACATCTGAATAATTTATAGTATCAGTAGTGATGCAGAGATGGTCTGAGACAAACACTTACACTCGCCTCTCTCCCCATTTTCCTTGCTCTCTCCAGGTGGCGTGGACACCGCCTCCGTGGGTGGAGTGTTCGACATCTCCAACGCTGACCGTCTGGGCTCCTCTGAGGTGGATCAGGTCCAGATGGTGGTCGATGGTGTCAAGCTCATGGTGGAGATGGAGAAGAAGCTGGAGAAGGGAGAGGCCATCGACGGCATGATCCCCGCCCAGAAGTAAAGAGTTGTTGACGTCACTATTCATCTTTTGTTTTTCTATTGTCAAGTCATGTGAAATCGAGCCAACCAACTACCGCACAGAGGAAACTGATGGTCGCTCTAGAGACTCTTGACTGCTGCTCACATCTTTTTCTTCAGCCTTTTTCTTTTTCTCCTTTTTCTTCCTTTTCTTCCTTCAGACGTTTTTTTCCACTTCTCTCCTGTTCAGTCAGTAACATCCGGGGATCAGTCTCCACTACAGTCGGCTTGCCTGACAGATGTGGCGTCACCTTAATTTGAACTTTGGTTCTAAAAAGTTACCATTTCAATTGTGATTCAATAAACCTGGCCCCATGAACCAAAATGGATGTCAACATGGCTTGGTCTTTCTTGGTCATACACTCGTGATAAGTCACTGTAAATGTTAAAACAAGTCTAATATTGTTCAATTTAACAATAAAAAAGTGTTTATATGGTCCCACAGTACACAGAGTTAATTGTACACTTTCAATTTCACAGATATTCTGTAAATAGTTGCAAATTAAGTTAACATTGGCCAACACTGTTGGTTATTGTTGGATTCCCTCTACTCTGGTGTAAAAAAAAAATGTAATCCCTCAGAAATGTCTTAACTCTAATAGTGACTACCTTTTAACACACAGGCACTGGCAGGGTTTTCAATGTGTTGTTACAAAGTAGCAATGCAGGTTGAGGCCCACAAATTGGAATCAACATTGAAACAAAATTGTGTGGTGGTTGTGTATTAGCTGGATAGTAGGCAAATATGCTATTAACAAGCCTAACTGTCCAACAATAAAGCATGAACATGAGTAATTATCAACAGTAAGAGCAACAGCAACAGACAAGTGATGTTAAATATTTATCACTTAACAACAACATAAACCGTAAACAATGGGTAGCCATTCATATTTGTACATTTCCCTGGATAATTAATATTTCCATGAACATTAGGGAGGTAGTTTTAAAGTTCCAAGAATGTTTGTTTCTTATGTTTATGCAATGTGTTTTTGACAACTTTCCTGCAAATTCATGAAAGGTCACACAGCATGTCAGGGCCTTCAGCATAAGTATTGGAGGCGTGTTTATAAGAACATCAGTAGTTAAAGCGACTTTGAGACCTTGAAAGCGCTAAATATACTGAACAAAAATATAAACGCAACATGTAAAATGTTGGTCCCATGTTTCATGAGCTGAAATAAAATATCCCAGAAATGTTCCATAGGCACACATTTGTTTACATTCCTATTAGCGAGCATTTCTCCTTCGCCAAGATAATCCATCCACCTGACAGGTGTGGCATACCAAGAAGCTGATGAAACAGCATGATCCTTACACAGGTGGAAAATAAAAGGCCACTCTAAAATGTGCAGTTTTGTTACACAACACAATGCCATAGATGTCTCAAGTTGAGGGAGCATGCAATTACCATGGAATGCCCACCAGAGCTGTTGCCAGAGAATTTAATGTTAATTTCTCTACCATAAGATGCCTCCAATGTCATTTTAGAGAATTTGGCAGTACGTCTAAACGGCCTCACAACCGCCGCCCACGTGTAACCTCACCAGCCCAGGACCTCCACACACAGCTTCTTCACCTGCGGGATCATCTGAGACCAGCCATCCAGACAGCTGAATTTGCACAACTGAAGAATTTCTGCACAAACTGTCAGAAAACGTCTCAGGGACGCTCATCTGCGTGCTTGTCATCCCCTTAAATAGTCTTGACCTGACTGCAGTTCGGCGTCGTAACCGACTTCAGTTGGCAAGTGCTCACCTTCGATGGCCACTGGCAAACTGGAGAAGTCAGCTCTTCACTGAAGAATCCCGGGTTTCAACTGTACCGGGCAGATGGCAGACAGCATGTATGGTGTGGGGTGAGTGGTTTGCTGAAGTCAACGTTGTGAACAGAGGTGTCAGTGGGGTTATGGTATAGGCAGGCATCAGCTACGGACAACGAACACAATTGCATTTTATCGATGGCAATTTCAAAGCACAGAGATACCATGACGAGATTCTGATGCCCATTGTCGTGTCATTCATCCTCCACCATTACCTCATGTTTCAGCATGATAATGCACGGCCCCATATCACAAGGATCTGTACACTATTCCTGGAAGCTGAAAATGTCCCAGTTCTTCCGTGGCCTGAATAAACACCAGACATTTCAGCCATTGAGCATGATTGGGATGCTCTGGATCGACGTGTAGGACAGCGTGTTCTAGTTCCTGCCAATATCCAGCAACTTTACACAGCCATTGAAGAGGAGTGGGACAACATTCCACACAGGTCACAATCAACAGCCGGATCAACTCTATACGAAGAAGATGTGTCACGCTGCTTGAGGGAAATGGTCACACCAGATACTGACTGGTTTTCTGATCCATGCCCCTACCGTTGAAAAAAAAGGTATCTGTAACCAATTGATGCATATACATATGTATTCCCAGTAAATTGAAATCCATAGATTAAGGCCTAATGAATTTATTTAAATTGACTGATTTCCTTATATGAACTGTAAATGAGTAAAATCTTAGAAATAGTTGCATGTTGTGTTTATCTTTTTGTTCCGTGTAAATACCATTCATTATTATTATTATTATTTGGTGAAGTTGCCATTTATGAAAACTTTGGTTTGCATTACACTATTAAAATAACACACAGTGAAAAGGTATTTGCTCCTTTCTGATTTTCTCTTTTTTTGCACATTTTTTGATAGTGACTTTTATCAGATCTTCAACCAAACCTAATATTAGATAAAGGGAACCTGAGTTTACAAAAAGAAAAATGGATACTTATTTTATGTATTTAGCTAACAAAGTTACGCAACACCCAATTCCAGTAACTGCCCATTTACACTCAATAACTGGTTGTGCCACTTTTAGCTGCAATGACTCCAACCAAACACTTCCTGTAGTTGTTGATCAGTCTCTCATGTCACTGTTGAGGAGTTTTGGCCCTCTCTTCCATGCAGAACTGCTTCAACTCAATGACATTTGTTGGTTTTCAAGCATGAACTGTTCGTTTCAAGTCCTGCCACAACATCTCAATTGGGATTAGGTCTGGACTTTGCTTTTTAGCCATTTTCATGTAGTCTTGACTGTGTGTTTTGGATCATTGTCTTGCAGCATGACCAAGCTGCGCTTTAGCTTCAGTTCACAAACGGATGGCCTGACATCCTCCTGTAGAATTCTCTGATACAAAGCAGAATTCATGGTTCCTTCTATTAAGGCAAGTCGTCCAGGTCCCGAGGCAGCAAAGCATCCCCAAAGCATCACACTACCACCAATATGCTTGACCGTTGGTAGGAGGTTATTTTTGTGGAATGCAATTTGGTTTTCGCCAGGCACAATGGGACCCATGTCACCCAAAAAGGTATACTTGTGAATCATCTGTCCATAGAACATTCTTCTAGGAGTCTTGATAATCATCCAGTTACTTCCAGGTGCTTTTTGTCAAACTTGAGTCAACTTTTTGGACTATATGGTAATTCTGGGGACATACAGTACCAGTCAAAAGTTTGGACACACCTACTCATTCAAGGATTTTTCTTTATTTTTACTATTTTCTACATTGTAGAATAATAGTGAAGACATCAAAAATATGAAATAACACATATGGAATCATGTAGTAACCAAAAAAAGAGTGTGGACGGACCACTAGAGGGCAGGCTGGGCTCATGGATAGTTGCCCAACAGAGCCTGGGAGACAAGGTAACCAGAGTCAATTAAGCACAGCTCTCTCCTTCCCCTATAAAACCAGAAGAGAGGGGGGAAACTATCTCTGGAAGATGGCCACCGAGAGAGAGAAGCTGTGAAAGAACCACTAAGACGGTGACAAAACCGTGATTTATGTTTGTTGTAGTTTAAAGATTATCATCTGGAGAAGAAGATGTGTGTTTTCCTTGGAAGATTTTTCATTGATTATGTTTGAATGTTTTTGTTGACAAAAATACTCTCAATAGAGAACCGTGTTCAATCAGAAAAACCTTTTCCTGACTCGTTTATTCCACCTTCCCGCTTTAGAGTGACGCCTAATTACTTGAGTACGCTCACATTGGTGGAGGATGCGGGCATTAGGTGGACGAGTGACACAAGGATAAGTGAGTAAATCAAGATTCTTCCAGTAGACCCGGAGGAACCATCAAGACGATGGATGGCCCTAAAAATAATAGTTCTGGAGGAACATAGGAGTCTTGCAGTACCACGACTCAACCGAAACGTTTGGGACAGCCACCACACAGCAGGGTCGGTGTTATAAATGTCAGTCTCCCAACCATTATGCCCCATGTCCTAGCAAGGATTGGTCACGGAGTCATCACTGCCTACCCCCACACATCCCGTTTTGAGGGGGCAGGATCAACACTGTTGGTTAGCAGAGATAGCCCCAGCCTCAGAGATTCCGGTGCAATTCGAAGGACAAGATGTGGTAGCTATTCAAAGTATGGTTACGTTAGTAGAGGAGCGGATGGTGACCTCCGCAACACTGCTATAGCCGTATCCTGTATCCATGGAGACACCCACTATTACCCCACTGTGAATCTGCTTCTCACTCCAAAAGGAAGGTGTACAGTCAGGGCCGGGAAAGTGCCGCAGCTGAAGGTGCCATTATTGATCGGGAGAGACTGTCCCTATATAAGGAGCTTCGGCAGATGACGTTATGCAAAGAAGGGGGACAGGAAAGAAGAGAAAAGAAATAAGCCCATTACTCCTCTGCAGCAGAGGAAGAAATAGCGACCCAACGTTCCACCGAAAGGAAGGAAGGAGCAACCAGGCGTTAAGGGATATATTTGAAGCTCCATCCGAGGAGGAACCTGAAATTGTTACCGAGGTCGACCTAGGATTTGCTGGTAAAGGGACAGTTTGGCAATTAGCCAGGACCTTTTGACCTTGGAGGCCATGAGGAAGGTTGATCAGAAGAACACCTCTCATCTCAACCTGACAGGATTTTCAAAATATTCTTTTGAACCATAGCTAAACAAGCATTTGTGCAATGAACTCTGGAGCGCAGGTATTACCATAAAACCCTTTGGATGCATAGCATTAAAATTCCTAGAGAAGACCAGGGCAACTGGCCTCGACCCCGCATTTAAACAAATTAAACAAATCCAAATATATTTTATATTTGAGATTCTTCAAATTAGCCACCTTTTGCCTTGATGACAGCTTTGCACACTCTTGGCATTCTCTCAACCAGCTTCACGAGTTAGTCACCTGGGATGCATTCCAATTAACAGGTGTGCATTGTTAAAAGTTAATTTGTGTAATTTCCTTCTTAACCTGTTGCGACGAGCAATCCCGTATCCGGGATCCTATTTATAGCCTCAAGCTCATTACCATAACGCAACGTTAACTATTCACGAAAATCGCAAATGAAATGAAATAAATATATTTGCTCTCAAGCTTAGCCTTTTGTTAACAACACTGTCATCTCAGATTTTCAAAATATGCTTTTGAACCATAGCTAAACAAGCATTTGTGTAAGAGTATTGATAGCTAGCATAGCATTAAGCCTAGCATTCAGCATGCAACATTTTCACAAAAACATTTACCTTTGAAGAACTTCAGATGTTTTCAATGAGGAGACTCTCAGTTAGATAGCAAATGTTCAGTTTTTCCCAAAATATTATTTGTGTAGGACAAATCGCTCCATTTTGTTCATCACGTTTGGGTAAGAAAACCCCCCGAAAATTAAGTCATTACAACGCAAACTTTTTTCCAAATTAACTCCATAATATCGACAGAAACATGGCAAACGTTGTTTAGAATCAATCCTCAAGGTGTTTTTCACATATCTATCGATGATAAATCATTCGTGGCAGTTGACTTTCTCCTCTGAAGAAAATGGAACGCGCATGGAGCTGGAGATTACGCAATAATTTCGACAGAGGACACCGGGCGGACACCTGGTAAATGTAGTCTCTTATGGTCAATCTTCCAATGTTATGCCTACAGATACGTCACAATTCTGCAGACACCTTGGGGAAACGACAGAAAGTGCAGGCTCATTCCTGGCGCATTCACAGCCATATAAGGAGACATTGGAACACAGCGCATTCAAAATCTGGACCATTTCCTGTATGAAATTACATCTTGGTTTCGCCTGTAGCATTAGTTCTGGGGCACTCACAGATAATATCTTTGCAGTTTTGGAAACGTCAGAGTTGTTTCTTTCCAAAGCTGTCAATTACATGCATAGTCGAGCATCTTTTCGTGACAAAATATCTTGTTTAAAACGGGAACGTTTTTTATCCAAAAATTAAAAGAGCGCCCCCTATCTCGAAGAAGTTAATGCATTTGAGCCAATCAGTTGTGTTGTGACAAGGTAGGGTTGGTATAAAGAAGATATCCCTATTTGGTAAAAGACCAAGTCCATATTATGGCAAGAACAACTCAAATAAGCAAAGAGAAATGGCAGTCCATCATTACTTTAAGACATGCAGGTCAGTCAATTCTGAAAAGTTTAAGTACTCTGAAAGTTTCTTTAAGTGCAGTCGCAAAAACCATAAAGCGCTATGATGAAACTGGCGCTCATGAGGACCGCCACAGGAAAGGAAGACCCAGAGTTACCTCTGCTGCAGTTCATTAGTTACCAGCCTCAGAAATTTCAGCCCACAGACTTCAAGTAACAGACACATCTCAACATCAACTGTTCAGAGGAGACTGCGTGAATCAAGCCTTCATGGTTGAATTGCTGCAAAGAAACCACTACTAAAGGACACCAGTAAGAAGTAGAGACTTGCTTGGGCCAAGAAACACGAGCAATGGACATTAGACCTGTGGAAATCTGTCCTTTGGTCTGATGAGTCCAAGTTTGAGATTTTTGGTTCCAACCGCGATGTCTTTGTGAGACGCAGAGTAGGTGAACGGATGATCTCTGCATGTGTGGTTCCCACAGTGAAGCCTACAGTTCCAAAAAAGGGCTACGATCGATTGATTCTTAGAGCCCTAACTTGGTTGTGCAGACTGTTGTCGGGTTTTGATACCTGCTCAGCTTTATCTTTGACAGGGGTCTATTGTGTGTTTGCGGCGGTTAGTGACTATCCTCCGGGGGTGTGTGGGAAATGTATGTCACTCACCAGGGTTGTCAACACCGGTCTGGATGACGTCATCCAGGGTGAAGCCGGAGGGGGTCTGCTTGTCCCTAAATTCCAATGTAACCCCAGGTTGAAACTTGACTAGAGAAGGGGTAAAGGTTGAGGAGGAGGGGTGACGCTAGGGGAGGGGTGAGGTTTGAGGAGGAGGGAAGACAAGATTCATTATATGTCTGTGTTCTGTAGGACTAGTATTGTTCTCCTATAAGGGTCTAATCGTGCAGAAACTAAAATGGCCAGAATATGGCTGTGTGTCTGTCTGGTATTTAAACTGAGGCAAAGACCTTCAGAGTTTGTTGTGGCTCTGATGAACAAGATCTGATCCCAAGGACTGTTACTTCATTCTTGTCTGGTCTTCAGGTAAAATTCCAACTCGTCATTTGTCCCGCCATCGCCTCGTCACTGTTGACATTGAGACTGGTGTTTTGCGGGTACTATTTAATGAAGCTGCCAGTTGAGAACTTGTGAGGAGTCTGTTTCTAAAACTAGACACTCTAATGTACTTGTCCTCTTGCTCAGTTGTGCACCGGGGACTCCCGCTCCGCTTTCTATTCTGGTTCGAGCCAGTTTGCGCTGTTCTGCGAAGGGAGTAGTACACAGCGTTGTACGAGATCTTCAGTTTCTTGGCAATTTCTCACATGGAATAGCCTTCATTTCTCAGAGAAAGGATAGAATGATGAGTTTCAGAAGAAAGGTCTTTGTTTCTGGCCATTTTGAGTCTGTAATCGAATCCACAAACGCTGACGCTCCAGATACTCAACTAGTCTAAAGAAGGCCAGTTTTATAGCTTCTTTAATTAGAACAAGGTTTCAGCTGTGCTAACATAATTGCAAAAGGGTTTTCTAATGATCAATTAGCCTTTTAAAATTATAAACTTGGATTAGCTAACACAGTCTGCCATTGGAACACAGGAGTGATGGTTGCAGATAATGGGCCACTGTACGACTATGTAGATATTCCATAAAAAAATCTGCCATTTCCAGCTAAAATAGTCATTTATAACATTAACAATGTCTACACTGTATTTCGGATCAATTTGATGTTATTTTAATGGACAAAATGTGCTTTTCTTTCAAAAACAATGACATTTCTCAGTGACCCCAAACTTTTGAATGGTAGTGTACTTAATTAGCTATAGGCGTCACGTCAATGGGACAGTTGTAAATCATGCAGCACCTTGTGTTACGATCGCAGATTTTAGAGAAACAACAAATGTCGGTACATATAAGTGACTTCTATCGGCTGAAAGCTTAAATTCTTGTTAATATAACTGCACTGTCCAATTTACATTAGATATTACTGCAAATATCTACTGTGTGAGAAGAGCTCCTAACAACGAAACACCGCGATAGGTTTGATAAATTCCCCTCTGAAGGTGAAATGTGGAATCTTGCTCTGATTTATCATTCAACGGGTCCCAGAGATAACATGATGTGTCATTTTGTTAGATACAATAATTTTTCATATCCTAAAAAGGTCCATATAGCATGCACGATCGATTTTGTATTTACACTCGTTCAATTTTCAAAAAAAGGAATCTGTGAAAATCTCATTCTAAACATTTTTTCAACCAGTCAAATCACGTTCATATTTATTCCTCAGAGATCCTAGAACGTAACCAGACTTCACTATATCATTAGGGGTGTAGTATATCCTATAGGACACCACATTTGATCAGAGAGCGATGCCTTCATGGCACGCCGATGACACGGGCGATCTTCACTTGATCAACTGTAATTTTGTCAAATAAGCACCAATTGGGGTCAAACAAAGCTAGACAGATATCCACTGAGCTGGGTTTTACGGGAGTATCAGGAAACCCCATATCTGTCGCAAACTGTAGCTGCTAAACTTGTGCGACAGCAAGCCTTTTTCTTTTGGACAAATAAGAATAATAATAAGAATATGGAGAGTTATGAAGTTATGAAAACTGGGTGTTTTGCAAATGTTGAACTTATAATATGGCTACTAATACTGGAAAAGCTAAATCAAAGTCCAAGTATACAGATTTGATGATATTCTTACAGAAAAATATGTCAATGTAAATGTCTCCTTCATGATTTGCCCAAGTGTACCTGGGTGACTTCACACTAAATGTCATGTAGTTTGCTCATACTTCAAGTTATCCGTCTGCACATGCCCACTTGTCGACACCATTGGAATTACAACCAGTGATGGCTAGACGTGGGACCTTTCTGTTGCATTTCAGAGATGGTGGTAGAAAAAATATGGTAGTTTTTTTCTTTATATTTTCTTCTACCAGATCTATTGTGTTATATTCTCCTACATTCAATTCACATTTCCACAAACGTCAAAGTGTTTCCTTTCAAATGGTACCAAGAATATGCCTATCCTTGCTTTATGGCCTGAATTACTGGCTGTTAGATTTGGGTATGTCATTTTAGGTGAAAATTTGAAAAAAAGAGGTCTATCCCCAAGAAGTTTTTAAGTATCAAAAGTAAACTAAAATAAACTTTTTACAAATGACTTCTATTAGGCAATACAAACGGCACAATTTTCTTGTTTTTTAAATTTATTTATGGATAGTCAAGGACACATTCCAACACTCAGACATAATTTACGAATTAATCATTTGTATTTAGTGAGTCTGCCAGATCAGAGGCAGTAGCGATGAACAGGGGTGTTCTCTTGATAAGTGTGTGAATTGGACCAATTTCATGTTCTGTTAAACATACAAAATGTAACGACTACTTTTGGGTGTCAGGGAAAACGCATGGAGTATAAAGTACATTATTTCGGGGGGGAATGTAGTGGAGTAAAAGTAGTCAAAAATATAAATAGTGAAGTACAGATACCCGTAGTACTTTAAAGTAGTTTTACTTAAGTACTTTAAACCACTGGCATTCTGGAAGAATTGGTTTGAGTTTAAAATCAATTGATATTTGAAAATATCTTATAGGCTACGTGTCAGATTCTCTTGACACATTTGACAATGAAAATGCTGATAGGGTGATCACACTGTAGAGTAGGGAGCTACAAGTAACTGTCAAAATAAAGGAAACATCAACATAGTGTCTTAATAGGGTGTGGGGCCACCACGAGCTGCCAGAACAGTTTCAACGCACCTTGGCATAGATTATACAAGGGTCTCGAACTCTATTGGAGGGATGTGACACCATTCTTCCACAAGAAGTTCCATAATTTGGCATTTTGTTAACGATGGTGGAAAATGCTATCTCAGGCCCCGCTCCAGAATCTCCCATAAGTGTTCAATTGGGTTGAGATCTGGTGACGCAGACGGCCATGGCTTATCGTGAAACATCAGCAAGTTGAGCAGTCTTCGTCACTGAAACTCCTGCCAGAGGTGCCAACAATCACACCTATTTCAAAGTCACTGAGACCTATTCTTCTAGCCATTGTAGCCCAAATAATGGGCAACTGGGCCTGCTCAGCATTTTATGCAAGACCCTAAGCATGATGGGATGTTAATTCCACACCTGCGTGGAAGCACTTGCTTTCAATATACTTTGTATCCCTCATTTACTCAAGTTTTCCTTTATGTTGGCAGTTACCTGTATATTGTAAAGTGAAGGGGGGCTGTGTTTGTTCTCTTTGCATTGTGTAGTGTATGGGGTGAATATGTATACTAAACAAAAATATAAACACAACATGCAACAATTTCAAAGATTTTACCACGTCACAGTTCATATAAAAAAATCTGTCTATTGAAATAAATGTATAAGGCCCTAATCTATGGATTTCACATGACTGGGAATACAGATATGCATCTGTTGGTCACAGATACCTTAAAAAAAGGAAGGGGCGTGGGTCAGAAAACCAGTCAGTATCTTGTGTGACCTGCATCATGCTGCACGACACATCCTTCGCATAGAGTTGATCAGGCTGTTGATTGTGGCCTGTGGAATGTTGTCCCACTCCTCTTCAGTGGCTGTGCAAAGTTGCTGGATATTGGCGGGAAATGGAAAATGCTTTGTACACGTAGATACAGAGCATCCTAAACATGCTCAATGGGTTATATGTCTGGTAAGTATGCAGGCAATCGAAGAACTGGGACATTTTCAGCTTCACGGAATTGTGTAAAGATCCTTGCGACATTGGGTCATGCATTATCATGCTGAAACATGAAGTGATGGCGGTGGATGGATGGCACGACAAGGGGCCTCAGGATCTCGTCATGGTATTGAAATGTCCATCGATAAAATGCAATGGTGTTCGTTGTTCGTAGCTTATGCCTGCCCATACCATAACCCCACCGCCACCATGATGCACTCTATTCATAACGTTGACATCAGCAAGCCGCTCGCACACTCAACACCATACACACTGTCTGCCTGGTACAGTTGAAACAAATATTCATCTGAGAAGAGCACACTTCTCCAGCTTGCCAGTGATGGTGAGCGTTTTCCCACTGAAGTCTGTTATGACACCGAACTGCAGTCAGGTCAAGACCCTGGAGAGGATATTGTTTATGACAGTTTGTGCAGAAATTCTTTGGTTGTGCACACCCACAGTTTCATCAGATTTCCAGGTGGCTGGTCTCAGATGATCCCACAGGTGAAGAAGCCCGATGTGGAGGTCCGTGGATGTCCTGGGCTGGCGTAGTTACACGTGGTCTGCGTTTGTGAGGCCTGTTTGACATACTGCCATATTCTGTAAATCGACATAGGAGGCAGCTTATAGTAGAGAAATTAACATTAAATTGTGTGGCAACAGCTCTGGTGGGCATTCCTGCAGTCAGCATGCCAATTGCACTTTCCCTCCAAATTTGAGACATCTGTGGCATTGTGTTGTGTGACAAAACTGCACATTTTAGAGTGGCCTTTTATTGTCCCCAGCACAAGATGCAGCTGTGTAATGATCATGCTGTTTAATCAGCGTCTTGATATGTCACACCTGTCAGGTGGATTGATTATCTTGGAAAAGGATAATTGCTCACTAACAGGGATGTAGACAAATGTGTGCTCACAATTTAAGAGAAATATGCTTTCTGTGCGAATGGAACATTTCTGGGATCTTTTATTTCAGCTTATGAAACATGGGACCAACACTTTACATGTTGAGTTTATATTTTTGTTCAGTGTGTGTAAGTGGACAAAGGGAATAAAGGGTAGGCGTGTTCAAGAGAGGGGTTGAGTGTGAGATAGTGGTAAGGGGACTGAAGAGAGGATTATGTATGGTGGGTGGAATGTTGAAGAGGTTATGAGGTCGGGGGTGAGGGTGAGGGTGTTAAAAATATCCAATGCATAAGTGCTCCCCCTTAACTATTCTGAACAACTTGACACAGTGCACATGGATATTGACTGACGTTTGTTACTAGGATACCGTTTAGTCTTTGCAGCTGTTCTATTGAATCTCCTCAACTGTCAGTGTCTGGGAACATTCTTGATAGGTTACTATTATATTTGGTGGTTTCAAAGCCATTCAGGGATTCCTAATGTGTCTATACGATGCTGTTTTTCTGTGAAAATTATGGACAATAAAAATCTAAAGATCAAAGAGGTTTTGTTATTTTTTCCCCCACAGTGTTAGAAACGCAAGCATGCCTTTCGGTAACACCCACAACAACTTCAAACTCAACTTCAAAGATGAGGAGGAGTACCCTAACCTCACCAAGCACAACAACCACATGGCCAAGGTGCTGACCAAGGACATGTACGCCAAGCTGAGGGGCAAGCAAACCTCCTCCGGCTTCACACAGGATGACCGCATCCAGACAGGTGTCAACAACCCTGGTGAGTGCCACACATCTCCTATACACCCCCCGAGGATAGACAATAACCACCTCAATAGTAGAAGTGAGCAGATATCCCTACAATAGTCTGCACAACCATTGTAGCCTGCTGAGCTAAAGCTTAGGCATAAATCAATCATAATGCCATCGCTTAAGAGATACCAATACCATAATATATAATATAGCCTAGACTATGGTTGCAAAAAAAAACATTTACAATAAAGACATATTGACATAGTAAAATAAATAAAAGTGTGTACATTTAAAAATATATATATTTAATGCTGAAACCCTCATATTAAACACCAATGGTATCCACTAATTTGACGGTTTATATTTAGGTAGATTTTTTACGGCTTTGTCATTCTAATTAAATAAAATGATAATAGTCTTAGTACATTTTACATGCAGTGATGTAGAGTTAAAAAAAAAAGTGGGTAAACTCTTATTGCCGGTCGGGGTTAAAAATACAGTGGTTAAAATGTATAGGAACAAACTGCATTTACTTACATTTACCCTCCACTACACCACTATTTACATGTGATAAGGCCACACAGAGGTCCAGATTTAATTACAGACGCCTGTGATCATCTGAAGTACCCAAAAAGGCCACTAGATGTCATCTGATAAAATAAAATGGAAAACAAATGTGAACGTTACCAAAATTCTTTCCAGTAATTTGCAATCCTGGATGAAGTGGTAGGAGTTGGTGCTGCCTGGGAAATGATGTAGCCTATAACCAAGACTGCACTCCAGTCATTGAGTGGGATGGACACAAGAACCCAGTTGAAGAGTTTCAATAATGCAACATTGTAATAGAGGTGAAATTGGTACACTGTCTATTCATAGTGAAAACCAAACTCAAACTGAGGAGAAATGGCCAACTGTCAGATTTAGCGGGAGTCATTGCTTGTGAGTTTCTGAGCCGAAAACGGGAAGCTCGCAAAGGTATTTGCAGGTTTAACATATGCACACGCTGCAACAATGTTTGTGGGCTTTTAGTTTCATACAATAGATATCTGCTCCCATATCCATGTTAGCGAATATAATATTGCAGGGACCATCAACTAGAATCAGCCGCAAGCCAATTTTTTTCTTGAGCAGATGGTTGTAACATAATTACAAATCATTTGTAGACTGCATATTGACCGCAAGAAGCCCAAACATATATAATATTTGACTAAAACATAACCATTTCAAACCGTGCTTGTATTTGTATACACTCACATGTCTCTATTATGTGTAGGAATACTTGGGAACAAATTTCCCGAAATGGATATAACTTGGAGCTGATTTGCTGGTGTTTTTACAGTCTTTTATGTCCAACAATTAAATCAATTTTAAAAAATTATATATTTTTTGCTCAGAAAACATGGGGGGCCAAATAAAATCACAAGCGGGCCAAATTTGGCTGACGGCCCACCAGTTGGGGAATCTTGTAATACTGTATGTGTAACTTGCATTTTACATATCACACACTTTCTTGAAGTCTTGCATATTTTTACAACACAGAGTGGTACATTAAAGTCAGTAAGCCTACTCCGTAGATGTGCTGCCTTCTTACCCTCCTCTCCTCTCTCTGTCTTCAGGTCACCTCTTCATCATGACCATTGGCTGCGTGGCTGGTGATGAGGAGTCCTACGAGGTCTTCAAGGATCTGTTGGACCCCATCATCTCAGACCGTCATAGTGGTAACAAGCCCACAGACAAGCACAAGACTGACCTGAATTTCGAGAACCTGAAGGTAGAGACTTTCCTCTGACATGTTTTATGAGTTTCATTCACTATAGGAGGAGTACTGCTGAGCAAAAGTAGTGTGGAAAAATGTTGAATAATCTCTTCAGGACATAGGGGGTTCGGAATCACAAACTTGTTTGAGCCACTTCAAAGGTTCAGGTCTAAAACTCAGTTGTGACCTTGTTTCTGTGTAGGGAGGTGGTGACCTGGAACCAAACTACGTCCTGTCCAGCATCAAGGGATACACCCTGCCCCCCCACAACAGCCGTGGTGAGCGCAGAGCAGTGGAGAGACTGTCTGTCGAGGGTGAGCCTCCCATCTACCAATAGCCACATATGCAATAACAGGATTGTGCATGAAGCTAGGCAGTAAGGTGAGCGAAAGGGAGTTTATTGGAAATATAGATAAGGCTCGTATTAACAAAGTGCTGATCTCGGCTACATTTTTTCCTCCAGAAACAATATGATTATGGATAGGTGCGGACCTGAACCTAAATCAGCACTCCTACTCTGAGACGCTTTGTGGATACAGGTCCAGAATTCTTAGTGAACAGCTTCTAGCTGTTAAGAGTGGGAGGATGGTAGAACATAATATTTAATGGGTTTTTCTGTGTCTCCAGCTCTAAACACCCTGGTGTGTTCAAGGGAAAGCACTACCCCCTGAAGGGCATGACAGATGCCAAGCAGGACCAGCTGACCAATGACCACTTCTTGTTTGACAAGCCCCGTCTCCCCCTACTGTTGGGTGCTGTTATGGCCCGTGACTGGCCCGACTTTAGAGGAATCTGGTACCCAGAACACAGGCCCATTTCCTTTTCTTCCTTCTGCCATTTTTTCTCACTTTTCTCCTATTCAGTCGGTAATGTCCTGGGATCAGCATCCACTGTAGTCGGGCTTGTCTGACAGATGTGGCATCACATGGATTGTTAAAATGTATCAGTAAAAGTTATCATTGAAACTGTGGTCCAATAAACCTATCTCCATGAACAAATACAGATGTTGATGTCTTTCTTGGTCATGCACTCAATGTAGAGTTAACACTCTTGTCGTATTGTCTCACACTACACTAATATATATATATATATTTTATTTAACTAGGCAAGTTGGTTAAGAACAAATTCTTATTTACAATGACAGCCTACCACAGCCAAACCCGGACGACGCTGGGCCAATTGTGCGCCGCCCTATGGGACTCCCAATCATGGCCGGATGTGATACAGCCTGAATTCGAACCAGGGACTGTAGTGACACCTCTTGCACTGAGATGCAGCAAGTTAGACCACTGCAACACTCGGGAGCCCTAATATATCAACATTACAATTTCAAAAGGGTTTCTAGCTTTCTAAGGCTTTCTAACCATTTACAAAGTTTCTGTTACTCTGTGAATAGTTGAAAATTAACACTGGCAAACACTGCCCAATGTTGTATTTACTCTTCACTGGCGTCAAGTGTTACAACTAAACTGCATCAGAGGAAATGTAAACTCTAATAGTGATTACATTTGAACAGTATAGGGTGTAAACGTGAAATGTTACATACAAAACCAGCTCTGTGTAAATATTTTGCCTATAATAGAATGTACTTTTTAACACTGTAGGGTGTAGAATATACTAATAGTTAAAGGTGCTGTTGTTAAGACAGTGTAGCACTTACAGGGTATTCGAAGTGTTGTTACGAAGTAGCAAGGGCACGTTGACGCTCACAACCTGGAGTAAACATTTATATAGCTTTGTGTGGTGGTTGTGTGTTTGCTGGGTGGTAGGTAAAGATGTTTTCCAAAAGCCTAACTGTCAAATGAAGTTATTATCTGTAGTAAGATCAACAGCAAGAATCAATTGATGATCAATCATGCAGCAAACATAGAAATCCATTAAACAAACAAAAAACAAAGAAACAATGGCAACATCTGTGAATTTAATTTCTTGTCCGCTCCATGTTTCTCACTTTCTCTCTAGACCAAAAGCAACAGGGCTTTTGGGTAACACAATCTCACATTGTTTGTTTCTGAAGGGGTCAAGGGGTGTACAGAATTAGGCGTCCAGGTCAAAATGTGTCTCTTCATCCGTTTCATTGGCCTCTATTGCATATTACATCATTTCCAAAAATAAACAGTTCTAGCATGACAATGTACATTACTTAAATACTGAGCCCCTGGGGTCACAATACTGTGTCCAACAACCATCTATACCACTGACAGTCTCTTATAGGCATACCAGCACACATTGAACTATCTTTCTGCAATTCACAGGTTTGTATTATATTCCATCTGGAAACAATGTCAGCCCATCATTTTTTTTCCTTCACCATAGTATGTTCATCAACCAGATGCTTTACTTTCATTCTGTAAAGACTTAAACAGACGTTACTATTGCTTGAACGCACCCAAGGTTTTCCTATCAGATCTGCCTGACACTTGTGTTTATCAGGGATAGTGTGAATTGAAACATCAATTTAAAATGTCAGAATTTGCAACAACACATTAGACACATTTGACATTTTGTTATACGGGTGGAGAAAATGTGAGACTTGTGAAGTACATTTCTGAAAATCCAGTGGATAATCCTTTTAAGTTACAATTGCAGAATTCAGGAAGTAAAATTGTCCAAATTGAACCAATTTCCCTGTAAGTAATAGAAGATTGACTGAAATCATTGCAATTGGCCAAAAGCCTGCCATTTGTACTTGGTACCATTTCTCTGTACCATATATATGTCCAAACACTGACTGCATTTTTATGAATAATGGATATGAATCATTTCAAACCCCCCCCCCCCCCCCTCTCCCTAAAACCCAAACTTTGAAGTCATGCAGGATTGCAGGTTGGTATTGTTCCACATTGTCATTGACAGAAACTGCTTTAAACTAGAAGTACTTCCCTTGCTCTAGCTATAAATAAACCTTGAGCTCTAAGATATATACTATATTCATATATTTTCTATACAGCCATAAACTGGCTGATATAAATGCAGATTTTTTATTACGATATTATTCTAAAAATAAATAAAGTACCTGTGCAAATATCAACAAATTGAAGTGTTCACATTTAAGACATTGGCGCCCTCCAGTGGCTCGTTGTGGGCTTTGCCCGAGATTCCACTGGAAGGAGCTGATTCAAGTCAAAGCAAAGTGCATCAAGGTCTATATTACCTAATGCTAATATACACCACAATGTTATAGGACATAGGACTGACCCTCCTCAGGCCCGTGAATCTATCTGTCTGTACTGTTGAGGGCTGTGTATTGTTGTAGATTAGTATTGCTCTCCTCTATAGGGGATCCTGTCGTGTGGCAGCGTAGCAGACAAAACGGCACTGAGGAGGTTCTGAAGAGATGATTTAACGAAGTGTCTGTGAAGTGGATGACAGCTGGGAGTGTTTTCGAAAAACAAAACAAGAGGAGGATTGCAAAAACAAACGGACATACGGACAGTAAAAACGCTTGTGGTGAAGATTGAAATAAATAAAAAGAGATCAAATGTTAAATGACCACGTTGTTCTGACTGGTTATGTCACCATGAGCAAAAAGCCACAACTGAGATCGAGAGTATTACCAGTAAATAATCAGGCAGAAATCTTGTAGCCTACATGAACATCATAGTACATCATTCATTCTTATCAGGGGGGAATGTGAGGAAGCCTTTTTTAGCTTATTTTCCAGCATTGAACATGTACTATGTGCATAAGGGGTGCAAGAGGGAAAACACAGCATCCCAGTCACACTGCCTTTAAGGCTCTCTCTCTCTAAATGACTCATCTGTGTGTCTATGCATTCCCCCGACACCTCACAGCAACCCACAGTCATCAACAGTAGACAACAGTAGATCTGAAGATAACCAGTGCCAAAATGCTAAAGGGTGTCAGAGTTGAGGCACCAGCGTGTGTAACAGTAGGAATGGGATTGGACGGTTGCAGTTACCTCAGGGAAAAAAAACAGATTTTGATGTTCACCTTCAATGTTGAGAGATAGCTGAAGATAAAACGTCAGGGCACGGAATAGAATCCAAACAAAATTGCATTGCATCACATTGAAAGAAATATAACTTATTCCTAAACAGATCTGGATCAAGTATTATCTCTATTTGAGTTTCTATATTGAGTTTCTCTGAACTATGTAGCCTATTTCAGTGGGCAAATATTGTTAAAAAAATACTACTGAAATACTCTTTCTTTTTGCCCAACGTTTAGGGCAGAGTATCTAAGGTTATTTGAAATGTTAAATAATAATGTATTTCAACCCAGGTCTGTTCCAGATTTGGTTCACTATGAAGCTTGACAGCTTTGCATTTTGGCAAAGCCATGTGGTGTTCAAGGGCACAATGTTCTGCACTGAACTGGTTTTGCATTGAAACAAAAACTGTTTTCCCAGTCACCCTTTTAGTCATTAGACATTAAGTTAAACTATTTTATGCTGAGGAACAACTCACTGTGCAACTGTTTCAGGACTTGAATTCAACTCTGTTCAGGAAAGGTGAAAGGGAGAGATCAAACCGTGAGAGGTAGGGGATAAAATGCTTAGAAATGGCTTGATATGATTATTGATGATGACCAGTGCCAACACAGACATTGATCCCAGCCAATCAGAGGGATAAAAGAGTATCTACGGAACAGGAATTTGGCAAAGGAATTACTTTCCAAGGGTATGTGCAGGAAACCAAAGCTACAGATAGCTAGAGGTTTGAAGGTGAAAAAATGTATAGCGCTACGAACCACAATTTTGATCTACAGTGCATTCAGAATGTTTTCAGATCCCTTGAATTGTTCCACATTTTGTTACGTTACAGCCTTATTCTAAAATGGATTGAATAAAACATTTTCCTCATCAATCTACACACAATACCCCATAATGACAAAGCGAAAAACAGGTTTAGACATTTTTGCAATTGTTTAAAAATAAAAAACTGAAATATGACATTTACATAAGTATTCAGACCCTTTACTCAGTACTTTGTTGAAGCACCTTTGGCAGCGACTACAGCCTAGATTATTTTTGGGTATGATGCTACAAGCTTGGCACACCTGTATTTGGGGAGTTTCTCCTATTTCTTCTCTGCAGATCCTCTCAAGCTCTGTCAGGTTGGATGGGAAGCGTCGCTGCACAGCTATTTTCAGGTCTCTCCAGAGATGTTCGATCGGGTTCAAGTCTGAGCTCTGGCGGGGCAACTCAAGGACATTCAAAGACTTGTACCGAAGCTGCTCCTGCGCTGTCTTGGCTGCATGCTTACACGGAACCCAAACCGGCTGGGCGCATGCGCCATCGTGCGCTATCGTGCATACATTTATTTTGTCCCCCTACACCAAACGCGATCACGACACGCAGATTAAAATATCAAAACAAACTCTGAACCAATGACATTCATTTGGGGACAGGTCGAAAAGCATTAAACATGTATGGCAATTAGGCTAGTTAGCTTGACCTTGCTAGCTAATTTGTCCTATTTAGATAGCTTGCTGTTGCTAGCTAATTTGTCCTGGGATATAAACATTGAGTTGTTATTTTACCTGAAAGGCACAAGGTCCTCTACGCCGACAATTAATCCACACATAAAACAGCCAACTGAATCTTTCTAGTCATCTCTCCTCCTTCCAGGCCTTTTCATCGTTTAATTTATGTGGCGATTGGCATCTAAACTTTCGTAGATTTACCACGACAACCGGCAACAGTTCATCATTCAATCACCCACGCGGGTATAACCAATGAGGAGATGGCATGTGGGTACCTGCTTCTATAAACCAACGAGGAGATGGAAGAGGCAGGACTTGCAGAGCGATCTGCATCAGAAATAGAAAGGAGTCCTATTTTAGCCCTTGGCATCGCAGACGCTCATTGGTGCACGCGAGCAGTGTGGGTGAAATAATTGAATAACATATATTTCTAAATGTATTTTGCGACACTCGCGCACGCGGCGTGTCCGGTCTAGTCAGCATGTTAGGATCGTTGTCCTGTTGGAAAGTTAACTTTTTCCCCAGTCTGAGGTGCTGAGCGCTATGGAGCAGGTTTTCATCAAGGATCTCTCTGTACTTACTTTCCTTCATCTTTCCCTCGATCCTGACTAGTTTCCCAGTCCCTGCCGCTGAAAAACATCCCCACAGCATGATGCTGCAATCACCATGCTTCCACATAGGGATGGTGCCAGGTCCTCCAGAATTGGCGCTTGGCATTCAGGCCAAATAGTTTAGGTGCCTTTTGGCAAACTCCAAGTGGGCTGTCATGTGCATTTTATTGAGGAGTAGCTTCCGTCTGGCCACACTACCATAAAGGCCTGAATGGTGGAGGGCTGCAGAGATAGTTGTCCTTCTGGAAGGTTTTCCCATCTCCAAAGAGGAACTCTGGAGCTCTGTCAGAGTGACCATTGGATTCTTGCTCAGTTTGGTCGGGTGGCCAGCTCTAGGAAGAGTTTTGGTAGTTCCAAACTTCTTCCATTTAAGAATGATGGAGGCCACTGTGTTCTTGGGGACCTTCAATGCTGCAGACATTTTTTTATAGCCTTCCCCAGATCTGTGCCTTGACACCATCCTGTCTCGGAGCTCTACGGACAATTCCCTCGACCTCATTGCTTGGTTTTTGCTTTGACATGCACTGTCAACTGTGGGACCTTACATAGGCAGTTATGTGCCTTTCCAAATCATGGCCAATCAATTGAATTTACCACAGATGGACTCCAATCAAGTTGTAAAAACATCTCAAGGATGATCAATGGAAACAGGTTGCACCTGAGCTAACTTTAAAGTCTCATAGCAAAGGGTCTGAACACTTATGTAAATAAGGTATTTCTGTTATATTTGTTTTATACAAATGTCTAAAAACCTGTTTTCGCTGTGTCATTATGGGGTATTGTGTGTAAGATTGATGAGAAAAAACAAAATGTTTCATCCATTTTAGAATGAGGCTGTAAAGTTAAAAAAATGTGAAAAAAGTCAAGGGGTTTGAATACTTTCCGAATGCACTGTACATAGATTCAGTTTTCGTATTGGCACTGATATCTAAAATGGAGCATGATATGTACCAAAGTGTATACTGCCTGACATTACACATTAACATTATAGCTTATTATGGTGTTTGGTTTGTACAATACTACAAAAGTGAAACCTATATCAGTCCAGTTTATTTATGTCATATGCAATAAGACTAACTGAGATTGATTCATGATGTGTCCGAGATAACATCCCCACCTACTACCTTATTCAGTTGATGATGTTAGTGGAAATGGATGTGAAGGTTCCCATTGGCTGGTTCAAAGTGTCTTGTCAACTTCTGTCATTGCCCAACAATCCAATCCCGCCTATACTGTGCACAAATAGAAAAACAGAGTAACCTTTGATGCCGCTTGTCAAATCATTGAGTTAACTGTCTCCATATTTGTGCATATCGTCCACAGAAGTCCTTGGATGATCACTTCATCAGTATCAATGTTCAAATGGGAGAAGAAAGAGCAATACATACATAGATGTAGGATCTTAATTTGAGCCAGTTAGCTACAGCAGGAAAATAATCCTGCAGCAACAGGAAATGTGAATTATTATGTGGATTATAATTAATGGAAATGTTTTATGGGTTGATACATTTTTCGTAAGGGAAAATAAAGTCTGAAATTTTGAAGTGGATTTACAAACTTCAGAAGCCTTTTTAATCCTCAAATACACTACAAGTTTTACATTTCCTGTATTGCAGGAAAGTTATCCTGCAACAGGGTGATCAAATCAAGATCCTATATCTGTACTGTGACACGCGTCCAAGACGGCGAAATACGAGAAATGTTTTCGAGAATGTTTTTGATGTTGTCGGTACGGAGTTGGTGATCGTTAAAAAAGACAATGATACCAATCATAAAAGTAATAGTCATTATGGCTAGAGTTAACAGTAAAACATTTTAAGCTGGATTCCTGTCTGATCAGGTTCCAGTGGGTGAAGCTGTTCAGTTGTAGTGGTGAGAGGGACGCAGGGGGTACATTTGGGTCTGGGTGGTGTGGCGATGGGGATAGGGGCGGGTGGTTAGGTTGAGACTGGTGCAGAGGGGGGTAGGGCTATAGCCACGTAAGAGACAGGGGCAAATGTATTTTATCTTGAGTCCAGCCCCACATCGCTCTTTCTCTGTATTTTTCTTTCCATCCTACTCAACCCCCATTATATTCAGAGTTCGAGGTCCTTTGAGATTTGCATGGCGATGTCCCGGAAAACGAGCGGTGCTCCCCAAAGTCGTGTATAGCGCACCCCGTTGGAAGTCTTATTGTTGGAGGCACCACCCCCCGTGGAGAGGTGGCACACCTCTGCCTTGAAGGCCACGCAACCGCCGGACGCCCCGTGGGTGCAGGAGAGCAGGAAGGGGCTGACGTGGTGGACCTGGCAGCCGCAGCCCCGTGCCGCCTCCCGCAGAGCCAGCACCACCTCCGCTGGGTCCCGCCGCCCCCGGGGTACCCTCAGATTCCAGCCACATCCGATGGCCCAGGGCTCGGCCGCTTTTTGATGCCCAGGTAAATGGCGACTGGTGACCAGAAAGGGAGAGTGACAGAAAAAAAGAAAGAGAAAGAGTGGTGAGAGAGTAAAAGAAAAAGGAGGAGAGAAGAGTTGTTAGAGGGAAAGGGGTGGGTAAGGAGAAAAGAATGTGAGAATGGGTGGTTGAATCTAGTAAAGGCCCAATGCAGCCATTTTTATATCAATATCAAATAATTTCTGGGTAACAATTAAGTACCTTACTGCAATATATTTCCATTTTTTTAGCAAAAACATATTTCTCAATCAAGAATTTTGATAGGAGTGGGGAGGGGGAAACTGAACAATAGCTGTATTGGCAGAGAGGTTTGGAACTCTATTTGTTTTAGGTCTCTTTACCAATTTACCGGATGGTGATGTCACCATTGCAAGCAAAAACTCCAGACGATGCAAGCCTGTTGATTAGAAGGTCCTGTGTATATTGTATTTTCAACCAGCAACTATCAGAAAATAACACTGATCAACATTTTTGACAGCACTGGGCCTTTAAATCTAAGAATGAATTTTCAGTTAATGTGAGCAAGTTTACTGTCTGAAACATGACAACAACCTAACACGGTTATATTGAGGTTATAGATGAGGTGACAAAGGGTTGCCGGATATACTGACCTTGTGACATATACTGACCTTGTGACCGCAGATCGGCAGATTCCCTCAGGTTCATTTGTGACCCTGCGTAGAGTACACACACACACACACACACACACACACACACACACGCACGCACGCACACACACACACACACACACACACACACACACACACACACACACACACACACACACACACACACACACGCACGCACGCACACACACACACAATTAAATGGGGAATCAGAGTGGTGTTTTATGGGAGATGCAGTTCCATGTCCACCAAGTACACAGAGAGAGTCACCATCAATCCACAATACTTTGAAGCCATTCAAAAAGAAAGGAAAGGAAATCATAGAGTAGAACAAGCAAATGACAACAGCGACAAAAAACTCCAGGTATTCATCGGTTGTACGTTGCGTCACAATATTGTTATATAAGTTCTATATTGAGGGCTGACTCCCGAGTGAACATTCTACTCAATGCATTGTCAACTGCCATTGATTAACATTTCTAAAGGAGGCAAATAATTAGTAGGAAAACCTTTTGTCGTCATTGTGATTAAAGGTCGACCGATTAATTAGGGCCTATTTCAAGTTTTCATAACAATCGGTAATCTGCATTTTTGGACACCGATTATGGCCGATTACATTGCACTCCACGAGGAGACTCCGTGGCAGGCTTGACAACATGTTATGCGAGTGCAGCAAGGAGCCAAGGTAAGGTGCTAGCTAGCATTAAACTTATCTTATAAAAAAACAATCAATCTTAACATAATCACTAGTTATCTACACATGGTTGATGATATTACTAGTTTATCTAGCTTGTCCTGCGTTGCATATAATCGATGCGGTGCCTGTTAATTTATCATTGAATCACAGCTTACTTCGCCAAACGGGTGATTTAACAAGTGCATTCACGAAAAAAGCACTGTCGTTGCACCAATGTGTACCTAACCATAAACATCAACCATAAACATCAACGCCTTTCTTAAAATCAATTACACAAGTATATATTTTTAAACCTGTATATTTAGTTAATATTGCCTGCTAACATGACTTTCTTTTAACTAGGGAAATTGTGTCACTTCTCTTGCGTTCAGTGCAACAGAGTCAGGGTATATGCAGCAGTTTGGGCCGCCTGGCTCGTTGCGAACTGTGTGAAGACTATTTCTTCCCAACAAAGACAGCCAGCTTCGCCAAACGGGGGATGATTTAACAAAAGCGCATTTGCAAAAAAATGTATGTACCTAACCATAAACATCAATGCCTTTTTAAAATCAATACACAGAAGTATATTTATTTAAACCTGCATATTTAGTTAAAATAAATGAATGCTAGCAGGCAATATTACCTAGGGAAATTGTGTCACTTCACTTGCGTTAATTGCACGCAGAGTCAGGGTATATGCAACAGTTTGGGCTGCCTGGCTCGTTGCAAACTAATTTGCCAGAATTTTACATACAGTAATTATGACATAGCATGGAAGGTTGTGCAATGTAACAGCAATATTTAGACTTATGGATGCCACCCGTTAGATAAAATACAGAAGGTTCCGTATTTCACTGAAAGAATAAACGTTTTGTTTTCGACATTAATGTTTCCGGATTCGACCATATTAATGACCTAAGGCTTGTATTTCTGTGTGTTATTATATTATAATTAAGTCTATGATTTGATAAAGCAGTCTGACTGAGTGGTGGTAGGCAGCAGCAGGCTCGTAAGCATTCACACAGCACTTTCCTGCGTTTGCCAGCAGCTCTTTGCAATGCTTCAAGCATTGCGCTGTTTATGACTTCAAGCCTATCAACTCCCGAGATTAGGCTAGCAATACTAAAGTACCTATTAGAACATCCAATAGTCAAAGGTATATGAAATACAAATGGTATAGAGAGAAATAGTCCTATAATAACTACAACCTAAAACTTATTACCTGGGAATATTGAAGACTCATGTTAAAAGGCACCACCAGCTTTCATATGCTCTCATGTTCTGAGCAAGGAACTTTTTTTACATGGCACGTTGCATTATTTAAACCAAATTGAACACGTTTCATTATTTATTTGAGACTAAATAGATTTTATTGATGTATTATATTAAGTTAAAATAAAAGTGTTCATTGTTCCGGAATCTTCTGTACTTTTTGTAATTAAAAGGTCATCTGTGGCAATCTATGGTAATTAGGATTAGTTTTTTTGATATATAGTATTCATTTTTTGTTGTTGATCTGTGTCCATATTGTCCATGAGTTTCTAATGGATAGACCATATGGTTCAAGAGAAAATAGCCAAATTAATGAAAAAAGCATATAATTAACAATTGCATTATTTTCAATTAACTCTGCAACTCTTACAACTATTGACCTTTTTCACAACGGCGCAAAAATATTTACAATAAAGACATATTGACATAGTAAAATAAATAAAAGTGTGTACATTTAAAAAACATCAATGGTATTCACTAAGTTGATGGTTTATATTTAGGATGATTTTTTACAGTTTTGTCATTCTAATTTTAAAAAGAATATATATATATTTTCTACATTTTACATGCAGTGAGGTAGTGGTAAAATAAAAACTGATCGCCGGTCGCGGTTAAAAAAATACAGTGGTTAAACTGTATAGGAACAAAAACATATGGCTAAATTGCATTTACTTACATTTACCCTCCACTACACCACTGTTTACGTGTGATAAGGCCACATAGTTCCAGAGGTAATTAGAGACACCTGTGATAATCTGAAGTATCAAAAACGTCACTACAGTAGATAGTCATCTGATAAAATGCGCACAAAAAAATCAGATAGTTTACTGGTAAACTTTGAACGTTTCCGGTAATATACCCTCAATTTGGAATCAAATGTCATTCAAAATAAAAATAAAACAAAGTAGATGGAGTCACAAGAAGACCTTATCCATTACGATGGTGCCCCTGGAACAAATACTTATTTTAACAGAAGCCCAATGTATTATAAAGGCTATCTTATGACAAATGCCTTTACACTGTCAAAATGACACAGACTATGTTTACTGTAGATTAGCCAATCGTCTAGCAAAACTGCCATAGTTAATTCATGGTTTGTGTCGTGACAGTTTAAAGTCAGTTGCAGCAAGTCAAAACGGTTTATGACACGTCATTGTAATGACAGTGTTATGTAGCCCTTATGATGCAGCATTCAAGTAAAGTGTTACCCCCAAGACAATAGATGACAACCCTGCACAAGGGTATGCCAAAGGAATGAACCAAAAAGCAGAGAGCTGCAGAACAAAGACAAGTGGGAAGACAGGCAGGCAGGCATAGAGGTAAGTACTAGGCAAATTAGACAGATTGGTAAGACATAGACAAACAGGTAGGCATGCAGAGACGGAAATTAATGTAACAGACAGGCAGACAGATAGGTAAGTAAACAGGCACACAGTCAGACAGGCGCGCACACACACACACATACATACATACACACACACACACACACATCCAGTAGGTTAGGCAGGCAGACAAGCAGGCAGACAGAAGCTAGTATCATGGGAACTTACTAACTGTTTTTGATCCCTGGGGAAGGGTACAACCCGAGACTGATTTGTTTGAGCCCTGGCGCTTAGAGGGGTCAAGATTGACCCTGATGTACAGAAAGGAAGAGGAAGAGCAAGAGAGAGAAATAGAAAAAATAAAGGGGAGAGGAGGAGGGGGAGAAAGAGAAAATCATTGAATCATGGCCAAGGGAGTGGTGGATAACAGGGCAGCTGTAGTTGATTGGCATGGAGGAAGCACATGCTTCCTTACATTATATATACGGTACCAGTCGAAAGTTCAGACATAACTACTCATTCATGAGTTTCTCTATTTTTACTATTTTCTACATTGTACAATAATAGTGAAGATGTCAACACCATGAAATAACACATTTGGAGTCATGTAGTAACCAAAAAAGTGTTCAGAAATCAGAATATATTTTATATTTGAGATTCTTCAAAGTAGCCACCATTTGCCTTGATGACAGCTTTGTACACTCTTGGCATTCTCTCAACCAGCTTCATTAGGTAATCACCTGGAATGCATTTCAATTAACAGGTGTGCCTTGTTAAAAGTTAATTTGTGGAATTTCTTTCCTTCTTAATGAGTTTGAGCCAATCAGTTGTGTTTTGACAAGGTAAGAGTGGTATACAGAAAATAGCCCTATTTGGTAAAAGACCAAGTCCATATTATGGCAAGAATAGCTCAAATAAACAAAGAGAAATGACAGTCCATCATTACTTTTAAACATGCTTGTCAGTCAATGCGGAAAGTTTCTTCAAGTGCAGTCGCAAAAACCATCAAGCGCTATGATGAAACTGTCTCTAATGAGGACCGCCACAGGAAAGGAAAACCCAGAGTTACCTCTGCTATAAAGGATAAGTTCATTAGAGTTACCAGCCTCAGAAATTGCAGCCCAAATAAATGTTTCACGGAGTTCAAGTAACAGACACATCTCAACATCAACTGTTCAGAGGAGACTGCGTGAATTAGGCCTTCATGGTCGAATTGCTGCATAGAAAGCACTACTAAAGGACACCAATAATAAGAAGAGACTTGCTTGGGCCAAGAAACATGAGCAATGGACATTAGACCGGTGGAAATCTGTCCTTTGGACTGATGAGTCCAAATTTGAAATTTTGGTTCCAACCACTGTCTTTGTGAGACGCAGAGTAGGTGAACGGATGATCTCAGCATGTGTGGTTCCCACCGTGAAGTATGGAGGAGGAGGTGTGGGGGTGCTTTGCTGGTGACACTGTCTGTGATTTATTTAGATTGCAAGGCACACTTAACCAGCATGGCTACCACAGCATTCTGCAGCGATACGCCATCGCATCTGGTTTGCACTTAGTGGGACTATCATTTGTTTTTCAACAGGACAATGACCCAACAGACCTCCAGGCTGTGTAAGGGCTATTTGACCAAGAAGGAGAGTGATGGATTGTTGCATTAGATGACCTAGCCTCCACAATCACCCAACCTCAATCCAATTGAGATGATTTGGGATGAGTTGGGCCAAAGGGTGAAGGATAAGCAGCCAACAAGTGCTCAGCATATGTGGGAACTCCTTCAAGACTGTTGGAAAAGCATTCCAGGCAAAGCTGGTTGAGAAAATGCCAAGAGTGTGCAAAGCTGTCTTCAAGGCAAATGATGGCTACTTTGAAGAATCTAAAATATAAAACAAACACTTTTTTGTTAACTACATGATTCCATATGTGTAATTTCATAGTGTTGATGTCTTCACTATTATTTTACAATGTAGATAATAGTAAAAATAAAGAAAAAACCTTGAATGAGTAGGTGTGTCCAAACTTTTGACTGGTACTGTATGTGATTATATACACTGCTCAAAAAAATAAAGGGAACACTTAAACAACACAATGTAACTCCAAGTCAATCACACTTCAGTGAAATCAAACTGTCCACTTAGGAAGCAACACTGATTGACAATAAATTTCACATGCTATTGTGCAAATGGTTGCTTCCTGGCTGATGTTTTGGTCACTTTTGAATGCTGGCGATGCTTTCACTCTAGTGGTAGCATGAGACGGAGTCTACAACCCACACAAGTGGCTCAGGTAGTGCAGCTCATCCAGGATGGCACATCAATGCGAGCTGTGGCAAGAAGGTTTGCTGTGTCTGTCAGCATAGTGTCCAGAGCATGGAGGCGCTACCAGGAGACAGGCCAGTACATCAGGAGACGTGGAGGAGGCCATAGGAGGTAAACAACCCAGCAGCAGGACCGCTACCTCCGCATTTGTGCAAGGAGGAGCAGGAGGAGCACTGCCAGAGCCCTGCAAAATGACCTCCAGCAGGCCACAAATGTGCATGTGTCTGCTCAAACGGTCAGAAACAGACTCCATGAGGGTGGTATGAGGGCCCGACGTCCACAGGTGGGGGTTGTGCTTACAGCCCAACACCATGCAGGACGTTTGGCATTTGCCAGAGAACACCAAGATTGGCAAATTCGCCACTGGCGCCCTGTGCTCTTCACAGATGAAAGCAGGTTCACACTGAGCACATGTGACAGACGTGACAGTCTGGAGAACGTTCTGCTGCCTGCAACATCCTCCAGCATGACCGGTTTGGCGGTGGGTCAGTCATGGTGTGGGGTGGCATTTCTTTGGGGGGCCGCACAGCCCTCCATGTGCTCGCCAGAGGTAGCCTGACTGCCATTAGGTACCGAGATGAGATCCTCAGACCCCTTGTGAGACCATATGCTGGTGCGGTTGGCCCTGGGTTCCTCCTAATGCAAGACAATGCTAGACCTCATGTGGCTGGAGTGTGTCAGCAGTTCCTGCAAGAGGAAGGCATTGATGCTATGGACTGGCCCGCCCGTTCCCCAGACCTGAATCCAATTGAGCACATCTGCGACATCATGACTCACTCCATCCACCAACGCCACGTTGCACCACAGACTGTCCAGGAGTTGGCGGATGCTTTAGTCCAGGTCTGGGAGGAGATCCCTCAGAAGACCATCCACCACCTCATCAGGAGCATGCCCAGGCATTGTAGGGAGGTCATACAGGTACGTGGAGGCCACACACACTACTGAGCCTCATTTTGACTTGTTTTAAGGACATTACATCAAAGTTGGATCAGCCTGTAGTGTGGTTTTCCACTTTCATTTTGAGTGTGACTCCAATTCCAGACCTTCATGGGTTGATACATTTGATTTCCATTGATGATTTTTGTGTGATTTTGTTGTCAGCACATTCAACTATGTAAAGAAAAAAGTATTTAATAAGAATATTTCATTCATTCAGATCTAGGATGTGTTATTATAGTGCTCCCTTTATTTTTTTGAGCAGTGTATAATAGCTGAGGCCAGGGAGAGCTGGGTAAGTCCAAGGAAAGAGGTTGTTCTTGGTCAAGCAAGCCAAGGTAAAAATGTATTTATCTCTGTTTCCAATGTCAGGACCCAAGGCTGTGACCTGTAACGTTTTGCAATGGAGAATGAATATCTGTGATCTTGTTGAACAACTTCAGGTAGTAGGCCTACCTCCCCTGTTTCCCATTCTAAACATGACCCTGATCCAAGACTACCTGCTTGTGAGTTTTGAGGTAGGTGTTACAGAGGTGACTTTTACAGAGATGACTGTTACGGAGGTGACTGTTACGGAGGTGACTGTTACGGAGGTGACTGTTACGGAGGTGACTGTTACGGAGCTGACTGTAACGGAGCTGACTGTAACGGAGCTGACCTCTTACCTGCGTGTGAGTTTGGAGGTGAGTTTGGTAAAGAGGTTGGAAGTGGCGCGGCTGCGGGCGTGCGGCAGTGGACTGGCATCGTGGTGGGACAGCGTGGGGGAGGTGGGCGGGGCCGAGTAGACGGGCGGGCCCCGGTCCCTCAACTGGCCCCCGTGAAAAGTGCTCCGGATCGTGGAGCCCCGTGTCAGACGGCAGCGCTCGCCAGAGGAGGAGGCCCCGGCCCCAGAGATGCTCAGGGTGGAGGGGGAGGTGGGGGGTAGGCGGTGGGACAGCGAGCTGGAGGAGAGAAGCAATTAGAATTAGACAAATGTTACAGTCCACACAAAGTGGACATTTGTCTTTGGCTTCACAATAACATGGTTGACATAAAAATAAAAAAACGACACTAAAAATATCATCATCAGCGGACATGAGAGGACATTTTTTCGAGAGTCTCTCACTCGCTTTTCCTCTCCCTCCCTTGTCCTTCCATGTCCTTTACCTGTTCTCCTTGCCATTCTGCAGCAAGGAGTGTCTGTCGGTACTGGAGCGGTCCGTGCAGACGTATGTGTTCCGGCGGGTCATAGCACTTCCCGGGATATTGTTCTGGGAAAGTAGGAGGGCGGGATCAGAACAAATGTCCAAATCAGACATTACCATAGTTACAAGTTGTCACTGCATACTACCAAAGTGGAGTACTCAATGGCTGTTTCCAAATGTTCATACTTGCGTTCTACATAGTAGGCTGATTGGGAATGTGAAAATATAATGTTTTCTAGTATGTGAAATGTAGAAAATGTTGGCTGCTTTAAAGTTGGTCTCCTTAGTTGCTACATCCATTTTTTATTTGTTAGTTTTTTTGGCACCGTACCCCATCGTATCCCATCAGAACCTAAAATACAAGCTTATTTTTCTCCAATGTTCGTAAACAATGTCAAATTAAACAAACAATTTATAGCCTCAAAACATTTTTAAAACTATCAGTTTGATATCATGGATGGTCAGTCCTTGCTTCCATAGCTCTAGTCTATGAATTTGAGAGTGGTTTCATTTCTCCAGGTCCATCCCTCAGCTTTTTACCAAAATACAGGCAGGGTGCCCGCTTTGTTATTGTTTCAACTAAGGATTCTAGTTTTAAATGCCACGATGTCATACTAATTTTGGCTTCTCATCTCGTAAGATTTCGGTGCACACTATTGAGAAAGAGAATTGTCTTTTCAGACCCATGTGTGTGTGACGACAGCTGATAATCAAACAAGGGGGTGCACTGCACAAAAAATGAATGAACCCAATTGCGCATTAGATGGCGCCTTCTCAGTATGCGTGCGCCTTGTATGTTGACATATATTGCTTACTGCATACATTTGAACTAAACATGATGTGCTAAATTGTATGTAGTAAGATTAGTACACAGAATGTAGTTTTAGTAAATAGTAGGTGAGACATATTTTGGGCACGGCCTATATACTAGAAAATATTATATATAAACCTATGTGTACTAACAGGAGTCGTATAGCTAGCGACCATTTTCTAACCTAGAGTGCATCTGAAACGGCACCCTATTCCTTGTATAGTAATGCACTACCTGGGGCAGTGATCACCAACCACACTTTGCCTTCCTATTATTTGTTTTGTACTGTGGACAGTGTGCACTTGATTCAACAGTCGTAGCACAGGGAAGGCAAATTATTCCCATTTTGAACCATTTCATGTGTCTGACAGTAGAACTCCGCCTACCCGGCAGGCCCAGAGAGCAAATCAAGAGCACCTATAGGCTTACCACTGGCCAATCAGATATCTCAGATCACCGTGTCTACACAGCCTCGAGCGCACAGCAATGTTGATACTGTGAGATTTCAAATCTTTTAAAACCATGACTAGAGAGAGACTCTGTTTTTAAGAGTAAGTTCATGTTTAAGTTGTTATTCAACACTGTCAACACTTCGATCACAACTTTTAGAAGCCATAAGATGTGTGTTCTCTCTACTTCCACTCACGTTACAACAAGCACTACAGCTGCAATGATTGAGTATAGAAAAGTGTTCCGATAAGCTTGCCTTGTTATTATTAGCGGCTTGTGTCTTTTTCAATACCAACGAATATTTCACTTTCTTTGGTCATAGGTGTAACAACATGAATGTGTACATGAGGCAGAAATAATGCAGTGCGACTTGAGTTTCATCATCTGCTGGAAAAAGGTGTTTCCTTTTCTAACAGGGGGGAGGAAGAGCAGAGGCTTTTTAAAGTCATGTTTAAATTAAATCTGAGAGGTAGAGCTCGGCTTGCATTTTGACTCAGAAAGGGATCTTGACTCAGAAAAGGCTGGTGAGCACTGACTTAGGGAACAGGGGGCCATTTCAAACGCAGAGCTTGAAACATAAATCTTTGCTAGCGTGCATCCTAAATGGCACCCTATTCTCTGTATAGTAATGCACTACTTAGGAAATAGCACAGGAGATTGGTGGAACCTTAATTGGGGAGGACGGGCTCGTGGTAATGGCTGGAGCGGGATGAGTGGAATGGTTGATGCCATTCAATTTGCGCCGTTCCGGACATTATTATGAGCCGTCCTCCCCTCAGCAGCCTCCACTGGGGAATAGAGTTCCATTTCAAATGCAGCCCTTTCACCCCCCACCCCCCCCCTTCCCAACCCACCATTCCTACCTCACTGTTTCTCACTGTGGTGGCCGTCATCTCCTTGCGGCGGTCGGGGATCTCTGACTTGTTGGGATTATTAGCACTGCTGACCATGGGGCTGGAGGGGGGCAGCGAGCGACTGCCCATCACACTGCAGCTGGCCTTACGCGGTGGCATGCGCCCCTCCCGCAGCTCCCGGTCACCCGTGCTGGTGGGGCTCCGCTTGGGGTGCATGACGGGCATGGAGGGCCCGCCTGAGGGGCGACCACACATGTTAACACTGTCACGAGACATCTACACACACGTGCACACACAGGCACGCACACATATACACTCGTGTGTACACAGGCACGGACAAAGACACATATGCGCACGCATGCACGCACCCATACACACACTTAGTCAGTGGCCAGGACAGGAGCTGAGTATATGGGGCAGATATGAGACCAGGTGAGGAAAGGTAGAGTACAGTGAAATCTACAGTAGAAGGCACAGTAGAACTCTCACAGAAGTCACTGTGCCGCCGCTGCCTGTGATAGGTGGAGGCGCTGCGCTGGGTCTTGCTATGCGAGGAAGAGGAGGAAGAGGAGCCTGCAGTGGCCGAGGAGTGTTTGTTGGTCCCATTGGTGATGGGGCTGGGCCGGATCCGTGCCAGGGACAGGGTACTGGCCAAACGAGACTCGCTGCCATCCTGTTACCAAGAAAACCACCTCCTTTTAGCCTGCTGCATGGACTGAATATGGAGCCACCAAGAGCATTGTGGCATTCTGTGTACCGGTATGCTGTTTTTCATCAAATTCACATAATATGGCTATATAAATATAAAATACCTCTTTTGTTAAACACATTCTTACCTAATTCAAGCATACATACTGATTACTAGGGCTTGCTGTGTATTTCTGTATCTTGTGCTGCCATCTGGTGGCCAGGCCCAGACATCTCACCTCATTCTTGAGGCCCAGCAGTAGATAAGTGGCGGTGACCTCATTGTACTTCTGGTTGAGCAGAGCGTCCTTGATCTCCTCTGGAGTGAAGCCCATCCCCACCATCACCTCTGAGGACCACAAATGAGGGGAGATGAGGAAAAAGAAGGCCGACATTTTGGAAATAATGTTAAGCTAATGTTCCTGCTGAATTTCAGGAACAGATTTCAACTAGGACTTAAAGATACATATATCTGAAATGTGTTTCATGAGAATGTCAAATTGGCATGAAATGAACTGTCTAAAGATGTCATGAGAGCCAAAATGCACATTGCCCTTAGAGCCAAAATGGTGGATGGCAACCCAGTGGCCTGAACATAGCTAGCTCACCTATGCGACTAGTGTCACTGTAGTCCTCGACAGGCTCTATATGGGGCTTCAGGGAATCCTCATCATACCCTGCGTTTATCCACTTGTCCTTCATGACTTGCTGTGGCATCACAACAAGATTCAATGTTAGAAAGTAAAGTTGGAAATTGTGTGTGCATGTGTGATTGTGTGTGTGTGTATATGTTTGTGTGTGTGGGTGTATGTGTGTGTCAGTGGAGGCTCCTCAGAGGAGGAAGGGGAGGAACATCCTAGAAATCCTAAAAATAGAGAATTGGTTTTAGATAAAACTATACTACATATATTCACGTCACCAAATAACTGATTGTTTTGCAATGAAGGTCTACAGTAGCCTCAACAACACCCTCTAGGTTAGCACCCTTGTGTAGCTGGAGGATACTATTTTCCGTCCTCCTCTGGGTACATTGACATCAATACAATGGTTCTCACCCCCTTCCATAGACTTACAAATGAATTATGATGACTTCTGGAGAATGTCGTCCAACCTATCATAGAATGAATCTAGTACTGAAAGCATAAGCTACAGCTAGCTAGCAATGTAGTGTATGAAGTGGGGTAAGTAGTTGACTCAAAGAGAGAGAAAGACAATACTTGAACAGTTTTGAACAAATTAATTTCTTCAAAGTATAAGGAGAAGCAAAGAGAGAGACGTAGCTATATTTTCTTCATATTATTATTCATGATTAAGCCCCAGATCAGTTGGATGCAGGCAAGAGTGTGCAATATGGTATTAAATGTGTCACTGTCTGTCACCTTGATTACTCCAATTTGATTTGATTTGGTGTGGAAAATTGTATTTGATTTGGTGTGCGTGTGTGTGTGTGTGTGGGGATGTAGGTGATATTCATGTTATGGTGGTTTGGTGCTTTATTACATGTTGGGCTATTAGTGTGTGACATATACTGCTGTTATTATTCCCTTTTTACACTACTGAGACAAGCCAAACCGAGCTGTACTGGGATGGCATGGTTACGAATCCACTATAATTGCTGAATCTATGTAGCAAAGGTCAATGTGAAAAGAAAATATCCAAGCCAGATCAGTACGGTTTGGGATGGTCCTATTGTGTGAATCAGGCATTGGTGTTGGGGGGTTGGTCCTCCTCACATCTAGGGTGCAGCGCTTGGTAGGGTTGAGCACCAGGAACCGGCGTAAGATCCCCTCGCAGTCGGTGGACATGTAGAAGGGCACGCGATACTTCCCCCTCAGGACGCGCTCACGAAGCTCCTGTGGGCAGTGACAAACACACATGTTTTTAAGCACACGACGAACACACACTAAACCTACACTGTCAAACACAGATCAAAAACACATTGTAAGCACAAAAATTGGAGTGGAACGAACTGCAAAAATCGCTGAAGTTGGAGACTTTTATCTCCCTCACCAACTTCAAACATCAGCTATCCGAGCAGCTAACCGATCGCTGCAGCTGTACATAGTCTATTGGTAAATAGCCCACCCATTTTCACCTACCTCATTCCCATACTGTTTTTATACTGTTTTTTTATTTATTTATTTACTTTTCTGCTCTTTTGCACACCAATATCTCTACCTGTACATGACCATCTGATCATTTATCACCCCAGTGTTAATCTGCAAAATTGTATTATTCGCCTACCTCCTCATGCCTTTTGCACACATTGTATATAGACTGCCCATTTTTTTCTACTGTGTTATTGACTTGTTAATTGTTTACTCCATGTGTAACTCTGTGTTGTCTGTTCACACTGCTATGCTTTATCTTGGCCAGGTCGCAGTTGCAAATGAGAACTTGTTCTCAACTAGCCTACCTGGTTAAATAAAGGTGAAATAAAAATAAAAAATAAAATAAAAAACACACCAAAAACAAGTTGTCAAGCACACACCAAACATGTGTTGTCAAGCACACCAAATACATATGAAAACATAAATCCTTCCTGTTTGGCCCTGTCCGGGGGTGTCCTATGATGTGGCCACAGTGTCTCCTGACCCCTCCTGTCTCAGCCTCCAGTATTTATGCTGCAGTAGTTTATGTGTCGGGGGGCTAGGGTCAGTTTGTTATATCTGGACTACTTCTCCTGTCCTATTCGGTGTCCTGTGTGAATTTAAGTGTGCTCTCTCTAATTCTCTCTTTCTTTCTCTCTCTCGGGGGACCTGAGCCCTAGGACCATGCCTCAGGACTACCTGACATGATGACTCCTTGCTGTCCCCAGTCCACCTGGCCGTGCTGCTGCTCCAGTTTCAACTGTTCTGCCTTATTATTATTGGACCATGCTGGTCATTTATGAACATTTGAACATCTTGGCCATGTTCTGTTATAATCTCCACCCGGCACAGCCAGAAGAGGACTGGCCACCCCCTGGTTCCTCTCTAGGTTTCTTCCTAGGTTTTGGCCTTTCTTGGGAGTTTTTCCTAGCCACCGTGCTTCTACACCTGCATTGCTTGCTGTTTGGGGTTTTAGGCTGGGTTTCTGTACAGCACTTTGAGATATCAGCTGATGTACGAAGGGCTATATAAATAAATTTGATTTGATTTGAAATTGTCAAACACAACAGGCCAACCCAGACACATACCAACACAGACATACAGTACAGTAGAAATAAGACACCCATTGCACACTAGATGCACTCTGCACAACGCCATAACCTAGGAAGCATTCGGATTACCAGCCACACAGATCCCACCTCTCCCCACACACGCGTATACAGAGTACACAGCATGTCTCCCAGACTCCAGACGTCCACCTCTAACAAACACACACCTTGAGGTTCTGCCCATCGAAGGGCAGCGATCCTGACACCAGCGTGTACAGTATGACCCCCAGGCTCCAGACATCCACCTCGGGCCCGTCGTATTTCTTCCCCTGGAACAGTTCCGGGGCGGCGTAGGGTGGAGAGCCACAGAACGTGTCCAGCTTGTTGCCCAGTGTGAACTCGTTGCTGAAGCCGAAGTCGGCGATTTTGATGTTGGCGTTGGCGTCCAGCAGGAGATTCTCGGCCTGGAGAAGGGACGGGGGGAGGATAGGGAGAGGGTAGGGTAAGGGTAGGAAGAGAAGGAGGGAGGGGTGGAAGAAGGCATGGAGGGAAGGGATGGAGGGATGAAGGGAGGAGATGGAGGGGGAGAAAGAGAGCATGTCATATTGGATTTTAGGCTATAGGATATACACTGCTCAAAAAATTAAAGGGAACACTAAAATAACACATCCTAGATCTGGTTGAATGAAATATTCTTATTAAATACTTTTTTCTTTACATAGTTGAATGTGCTGACAACAAAATCACACAAAAATCATCAATGGAAATCAAATTTATCAACCCATGAAGGTCTGGAATTGGAGTCACACTCAAAATGAAAGTGGAAAACCACACTACAGGCTGATCCAACTTTGATGTAATGTCCTTAAAACAAGTCAAAATGAGGCTCAGTAGTGTGTGTGGCCTCCACATGCCTGTATGACCTCCCTACAACGCCTGGGCATGCTCCTGATGAGGTGGCGGATGGTCTCCTGAGGGATCTCCTCCCAGACCTGGACTAAAGCATCTGCCAACTCCTGGACAGTATGTGGTGCAACGTGGCGTTGGTGGATGGAGCGAGACATGATGTCCCAGATGTGCTCAATTGGATTCAGGTCTGGGGAACGGGCGGGCCAGTCCATAGCATCAATGCCTTCCTCTTGCAGGAACTGCTGACACACTCCAGCCACATGAGGTCTAGCATTGTCTTGCATTAGGAGGAACCCAGGGCCAACTGCACCAGCATATGGTCTCACAAGGGGTCTGAGGATCTCATCTCGGTACCTAATGACAGTCAGGCTACCTCTGGCGAGCACATGGAGGGCTGTGCGGCCCCCCCAAAGAAATGCCACCCCACACCATGACTGACCCACCGCCAAACCGGTCATGCTGGAGGATGTTGCAGGCAGCAGAACGTTCTCCACGGCGTCTCCAGACTGTCACGTCTGTCACATGTGCTCAGTGTGAACATGCTTTCATCTGTGAAGAGCACAGGGTGCCAGTGGCGAATTTGCCAATCTTGGTGTTATCTGGCAAATGCGAAACGTCCTGCACGGTGTTGGGCTGTAAGCACAACCCCCACCTGTGGACGTCGGGCCCTCATACCACCCTCATGGAGTCTGTTTCTGACCGTTTGAGCAGACACATGCACATTTGTGGCCTGCTGGAGGTCATTTTGCAGGGCTCTGGTAGTGCTCCTCCTGCTCCTCCTTGCACAAATGCGGAGGTAGCGGTCCTGCTGCTGGATTGTTGCCTTCCTACGGCCTCCTCCATGTCTCCTGATGTACTGGCCTGTCTCCTGGTAGCGCCTCCATGCTCTGGACACTACGCTGACAGACACAGCAAACCTTCTTGCCACAGCTCGCATTGATGTGCCATCCTGGATGAGCTGCACTACCTGAGCAACTTGTGTGGTTTGTAGACTCCGTCTCATGCTACCTCTAGAGTGAAAGCACTGCCAGCATTCAAAAGTGACCAAAACATCAGCCAGGAAGCATAGGAACTGAGAAGTGGTCTGTGGTCACCACCTGCAGAACCACTCCTTTATTGGGGGTGTCTTGCTAATTGCCTATAATTTCCACCTGTTGTCTATTCCATTTGCACAACAGCATGTGAAATGTATTGTCAATCAGTGTTGCTTCCTAAGTGGACAGTTTGATTTCACAGAAGTGTGATTGACTTGGAGTTACATTGTGTTGTTTAAGTGTTCCCTTTAATTTTTGAGCAGTGTATTATAGATAAGTACACCGGAAACACTGGGAGAAGAAGTGACTCACATTCCGTCTGTCTGTGTTTATGTTCAAGGATGTAAATATCCAATAATAATCACAATACCTGTAAAACTTCAATTAATAGCCCGGGAGTTTATTTGCTTAAATCACTGAACACAACAGTCGCTTATTAGAGACACACTTCTAGTTGAGCCAGGTGTATATTTCCTTATTGCGCAAAGCTTTTCCTCATTTGCATAGTTATTTGTTTAACACTCACTTCCCTCATTTTATTTAATGTTTTAATTTGCTGCACTCATGTGTTATTGTTTACACACACACATTTATTTTGTCTTGCCTCTATTAAAACCTTTTATTTTATTTAATTATTTAATAATTATTCCCCTCTTTGACTGTGCATTTTTGGCAGTTTTAACTTTCGCCATTAGATAGGTGTTTGTCCCACCTAGCTATTTTAAGATGAGTGCACTAACTGTAAGTAGCTCTGGATAAGAGTGTCTGCTAAATGTGACCCGTTTCAGGAAACTAGGCGTATATCGCAAGTCACGACTTCACAGGAGAGCCATTTTAACGTTTATTTTTATCAAAATGTGTTTTTTTGTAGAAATGCCTTCTGGAACATGTTAACTTTCATGTGCCTTGATAACAAACTTGTATGCCATCTGTAAATACAAATAAAATTGTTACATTATTGGTTAAGCCATGCCACAGAAAAAGACTCAAGGGCTGCATTTGAAATGGAACTCTATTCCCCAGTGGAGGCTGCTGAGGGGAGGACGGCTCATAATAATGTCCGGAACGGCGCAAATTGAATGGCATCAACCATTCCACTCATCCCGCTCCAGCCATTACCACGAGCCCATCCTCCCACTAGTAATGATTGGCTGAGATAATGAGCGGGCTGGACATGCCGAGAGAGGAGTTCCGATTGGTCTGCCATATAGAAGGCTTGTGTCTATTTAGCTGGTCAGTCTGTGTTGGTAATCCTGTCGAACGTGGCTTTAAAAACATGTATTGTGTAGTGGAGCTGCATAAGTGTTGCTCTCCACTTTCTGGAGGATCAAGTTTTGAAATCAGTGGAATTAGAGTATGATAGCTAAAGAAATGGAGAAAAACCTTGCCTCTGGATTACATCTTCAAACTAAGGGCAACCGTGGCATGGTATCCATGACAGGGAGACTCGTCCATCATATATGATGATGTATACAGGTAGGATAGTCTAGCGTTAGCTAGATACATTTTCAGATATTACACATTTCTAATTTTGACAGAAAGTGGTTTCATTTCAAGCTATAGTGTACTGTTAACGTTAGCTGGCTGGCTCCCTAGCTAGCAGACATTATTATTCGTATCCCAGCGCAGTTTGCTTTTCTAGTTAGAGACTAATGTTAGCTAGCTAACATTGAACCTGGTTGGTTAGCACCCAGCATATTCATGCAGGGTAGTAACGACGTGATTTGGCACTATGTTCATTGTTGTTTAACTAGCTAATGTTAGCTGGCTTGCTTGTTAGCTAATGTTACGTGACATGTGTGATCTTACACGTTGTTTAACTAGCTACATGTCTTAAGCTAAAGTGTACTGTTAGCTAGCTAGCTAATGTTAGGTGGCTGGCTCCTTAGCTGATGTCATTATTTGTATCCCAGAGCCGTTTGCTTTTCTAGTTAGAGCCTAATTTTAGCTAGCAAACATTGAACCTTGTTGGTTAACTCCCAACATATTCATGCAGGGTAGTGATGACATGATTTGGCACTATGTTCATTGTTTTTTAACTAGCTAACTTTAACTGGCTGGCTCGTTGGCTAACGTTACGTGACGTGTGTGATCTTACACGTTATTAACCTAGCTAGGTTCATTGTTTACCTAGCTAGCTAGCTACATGTCTTAAGGCCGGTGTCAGTAAACGTCTGCAAAAAAGCGGAATGAAATTGTTGCCAGCAGAGCTGGTTAGGCTATATTCATGTTATCCAGCGGTAAACAAATAATCAAATAGAGCTAAACGAGATGGGTGGGGCTAAAGCTTAAGAGGGTGTGAACGGTGCTGAATGAGTATAGACAACAAATAGCTCTAGATACCAAAACATTCAAAAGTGAGTTTACAAGCTTTTCAATCAAGCTCTACAGAATGTCCTCATTCTTACCTTCAAGTCTCGGTGGACAATGTTCTTCATGTGGCAGTAGTGGACAGCAGACACGATCTGGAGGACAGAGAGACAGGTTAGTAGACAGACGGACAGACAGACAAACAGACAGACAACCTGACACAAAGACATATAGTTGAAGTCGGAAGTTTACATACACTTAGGTTCTACTCATTAAAACTTGTTTTTCAACCACTCCACAAATGTCATGTTTACGAACAATATTTTTGGCAAGTTGATTAAGACATCTACTTTGTGCACGACACAAGTAAGTTTTCCAACAATTGTTTACAGACAGATCATTTCACTTAGAATTCACTGTATCACAATTCCAGTGGGTCAGAAATTCACATACACATACAAGTTGACTGTGCCTTTAAACAGCTTGGAAAATTCCAGAAAATGAAGTCATGGCTTTAGAAGCTTCTGATAGGCTAATTGACATCATTTGAGTCAATTTGAGTCAATTGGAGGAGTACCTGTGGATGTATTTCAAGCCCTACCTTCAAACTCAGTGCCTCTTTGCTGGGAAAAATGGGAAAATCAAAAGAAATCAGCCAAGACCTCAGAAAAAAATGTGTAGTCTGGTTCATCCTTGGGAGCAATTTCCAAACGCCTCAAGGTACCACATTCATCTGTACAAACAATAGTATGCAAGTATAAAACACCATCGGACCATGCAGCCGTCATACCGCTCAGGAAGAAGACGCGTTCTTTCTCCTAGAGATGGACGTACTTTTGTGCGAAAAGTGCAAATTAATCCCAGAACAACAGCAAAGGACCTTGTGAAGATGCTGGAGGATACAGGTACAAAAGTATCTATATAAAGAGTAAAATGAGTCCTATATCGACATAACCTGAAAGGCCACTCAGCAAGGAAGAAGCCACTGCATCATGAGGAAGTAAAATTATGTGGATATATTGAAGCAACATCTCAAGACATCAGTCAGGAAGTTAAAGCTTGGTCGCAAATGGGTCTTCCAAATGGACAATGACCCCAAGCATACTTCCAAAGTTGTGGCAAAATGGCATAAGGACAACAAAGTCAAGGTATTGGAGTGGCCATCACAAAGCCCTGACCTCAATCCTATAGAAAATTTGTGGGCAGAACTGAAAAGCGTGTGCGAGCAAGGAGGCCTACAAACCTGACTCAGTTACACCAGCTCTGTCTGGAGGAATGGGCCAAAATTCACCCAACTTATTGCGGGAAGCTCGTGGAAGGCTACCCAAAATGTTTGACCCAATTTAAACCATTTAAAGTCAATGCTACCAAATACTATTTGATTGTATGTAAACTTCTGACCCACTAGGAATGTGATGAAAGAAATAAAAGCTGAAATACATCATTCTCTCTGCTATTATTCTGACATTTCACATTCTTAAAAGAAGGTGGTGATCCTAACTGACCTAAGGCAGGGATTTTTTTACTATGATTAAATGTCAGGAAATGTGGAAAAACTGAGTTTAAATGTATTTGGCTAAGGTGTATGTAAACTTCCGACTTCAACTGTACATACACAGACAGACAGACAGACAGACAGACAGACATACAGGTTAGCAGGCAGCCAGTCAGCTAGCAAGCCAAATGGAAAAGAAAGACAGAAAGACAAACAGAGCGGCAGAAAGACAAGACAGAGATGTACAGACAGACACAGATAGAAAGTTTAGCGGCCAGCCAGACAGTAAACTAGACAAAGACAGATAGACTGACAAACAGACAGACAGATATGCAGTATAGACGGCATACAGGTATGTGAGGCACAGTGGTCGACATACCTGCCGAAATTTGGCTCTGGCTTCAATCTCCTTCATTCTCCCATGAGATACGAGGTAGTCAAACACTTCACCTGAAAAAAAGAAGAGTGGTCAACATGATGATGAAGGAGATATGTGACAAAATATGTTTCAATGCATTATAATGTACACTCAATCTTGCTTCAACACTTTCCTGGCTCCATATTATACTCGTATTATTGTACTCCATATTTTATTCTTAGAATATTCTGTATTTCCAACCATCATTAACAGTTATTAAACTAATATGTTTCCAGTAGCTAATATCAAAGGCCTAACAGTAATGTTGTCATGACAGAGACTGTGGGGCTGTGGCCTGCTGCCTCCTATATTCTATCCTAATGACATTTCATGCTGGTAGAAATATTTTCCCTGGCCACTAAAACCCCAGTCCTAAGCTATAAGCCTATTACCACACTCCCCCCTACATTTATCATATCATTTCATAGAACACCAAAGGTAAAATATGCAACATTATGTTATGTTTACATACACATACAGTAGGAGTACATAATGAACAACCATTGCATTAGGTGGTGATTTGGAGTAATCTCCATTGGTTTATTTATACTTTTCCCCTGTTAATCAAACACAAGCTAATCAGCCATTACGGAGAGACAGTAGCTAAGTCTATTGAAACAGACAGGAAGGCAGATGCACCCACCTCCACTGGCATACTCCATGATTAGATAAAGGGTCTTATCCGTCTCAATCACTTCGAACAGCTGCACTGTAGTAGGCAAAAATAAAATCAGATTAAAAAGAATAAATTAATAAAATCCCCTATCATTAAAAAACACAAATCTCTGTCTCCGCCTGCTAAATATTTGTTTTCATCTTTAGAAAATCCTGTTCCCTACCCCCTTGCCAACCCAACCCTGGGCCCTCTATCCCCAACCCTGGGCCTACTGTAGCTAGCTACTATATGTGCAGGTAGTGTAGTGTATCAGTCTATTAAACACAGTGAGAGGCTGAGACAAAAGCCATCCACCTGGGTAGATGAGACAGGAGTGGACCATTTACACTACACATGTTATTACACTGAGTATACAAACATTAAGATCACCTGCTCTTTCCATGACATAAACTGACCAGCTGAATCCAGATGAAAGCTATGATCACTTATTGATGTGATTTGTTAAATCCACGACAATCAGTGTAAATGAAGGGGAGGAGACAGGTTAAAGTAGGATGTTTAAGCCTTGGGACAATTAAGATATGGATTGTGCATGTGTGCCATTCAGAGGGTGAATGGGCAAGACAAAATATTTAAGTGCCTTTGACCGGGGTATGGTAGCAAGTGCCAGGAGCAAAAACTGCAACATATCAACATAAACAAACACACACACGCAAGAACACACGTACGTACGTCTTGGTGGTTCCATTTAAGAATGATGGAGGCCACTGTGTTCTTGGGGACCTTCAATGCTGCAGAAATGTTTTGGTACCCTTCCCCAGATCTGTGCCTCGACACAAACCTGTCTCTGAGCTCTACGGACAATTCCTTTGACCTCATGGCTATGTGTTTGCTCTGACATGCACTGTCAACTGTGGGACCTTTATATAGACAGGTGTGTGCCTTTCCAAATCATGTCCAATCAATTTAATTTAACACAGGTGGACTCCAATCAAGTTGTAGAAACATCTCAAGGATGATCAATGGAAACAGGATCTACCTGAGCTCCATTTCGAGTCTCATAGCAAAAGGTCTGAATACTTATGTAAATAAGGTACTTCTGTTTGTGATTTTTAATATATTTGCAAAAATGTCTCAAAACCCATTTTTGCTTTGTCATTATGGGGTATTGTGTGTAGATTGACAAATTAATTTAATCCATTTTAGAATAAGACTGTAACATCACAAAATGTGGAAAAAGTCAAGGGGTCTGAATACTTTCCGAATGCACTGTATAACAGATTCTTAAATGTAGGCCCTTACCTATGTTTGGATGATTTAAACCTTTCATTATCCGAACCTCTCGAAAGAGCTGTGAAAGATAGAAGGACGTGTGTTAGAAGTGAATAGAATACAAATAATATATTAATATGGGGTCTTGAACTGATAGTAGATGTTATAGCAATGTGTACAATTAGTTTTTTCAACATTTGCTGTAGGTCTACACTTTGTCATAAAGCAGAAGATTCAATTTGAACCATCCGTCTGGCTCATCTGGCTCACAATAACTTTAAGGCCCCTTAACATAAAGACCATCGTTCCAAATCAGCAGCAACTCCCCCACGTCATCTAGTCAGAATCAGAAAGAAGATAGCATGATAAGCTTTTTTATCCTCTTTCTTCAATCCTTCTCCTTTCTATATGTCTCTCTCTCTCCCTGTTTCCTCCTTCTTCATTCAATCCCTTATTTTCTCAGGTTTTTCCTCTGGCAATGCCCAACGTCACTGTTGCCATAGCAACCCTGCTTCTCCAGCTGTGCCAGAGGGAATCACGGGATACGCCGATGTGTCTCGTCGTCGTTGTCAAGAAATCCCAGAATTCCACTGACCAAACACGCCCTAGCCCAATCGCTACCACAATCTCCCATCTGACCTGCTGTCACTGATATACTACTAACAAACAGTATATAGGGTGAATTTACGGATACATTTGATTTGGTCAGTTGTATACCCATCTTGTGAGACTGCATAACAGGCCAGGTTATGCTAATATGGGCTCTTTCATGTTTTCTGTATTGATGATTTTCTCTAGACCACGGGTATGTAAAGTAACCTGCTATCATCGCTGGCCAATTGTAGAGCGCTCTCCCCTGTCCCTACCCAATCCCGGCCCTCTTTTGGCAATCTAGGCCCAATCCAATAGATAGCAAGTGTTTTCTCTGACAATGGCTCAATCACATTGTTTGGTCTCATGCAGCCACCCAATCAGTGTCCTCTCTCGCACAGCCGCCTAATCGAAGATAAGCGAGAGAATTGAGGAGGATTTATTACATTTACATTTAAGTCATTTAGCAGACGCTCTTATCCAGAGCGACTTACAAATTGGTGCGTTCACCTTAAGACATCCAGTGGAACAGCCACTTTACAATAGTGCATCTAAATCTTTTAAGGGGGGGGGGTGAGAAGGATTACTTTATCCTATCCTAGGTATTCCTGAAAGAGGTGGGGTTTCAGGTGTCTCCGGAAGGTGGTGATTGACTCCGCTGTCCTGGCGTCGTGAGGGAGTTTGTTCCACCATTGGGGGCCAGAGCAGTGAACAGTTTTGACTGGGCTGCGCGGGAACTGTACTTCCTCAGTGGTAGGGAGGCGAGCAGGCCAGAGGTGGATGAACGCAGTGCCCTTGTTTGGGTGTAGGGCCTGATCAGAGCCTGGAGGTACTGAGGTGCCGTTCCCCTCACAGCTCCGTAGGCAAGCACCATGGTCTTGTAGCGGATGCGAGCTTCAACTGGAAGCCAGTGGAGAGAGCGGAGGAGCGGGGTGACGTGAGAGAACTTGGGAAGGTTGAACACCAGACGGGCTGCGGCGTTCTGGATGAGTTGTAGGGGTTTAATGGCACAGGCAGGGAGCCCAGCCAACAGCGAGTTGCAGTAATCCAGACGGGAGATGACAAGTGCCTGGATTAGGACCTGCGCTGCTTCCTGTGTGAGGCAGGGTCGTACTCTGCGGATGTTGTAGAGCATGAACCTACAAGAACGGGCCACCGCCTTGATGTTAGTTGAGAACGACAGGGTGTTGTCCAGGATCACGCCAAGGTTCTTAGCGCTCTGGGAGGAGGACACAATGGAGTTGTCAACCGTGATGGCGAGATCATGGAACGGGCAGTCCTTCCCCGGGAGGAAGAGCAGCTCCGTCTTCATTTATGAATGAAGGCATAGGCCTGCATATGATC